>NC_056726.1:1965038353-1965041628 GCF_019279795.1 Protopterus annectens
CATATATATATATATATATATATATATATATACACAGATATATATATATATATATATACATATATATATAGATATATATATATATATATATATATACACAAATATCAGGGGCGGCTCGTCCTATCGGACTTCCGGACTGCAGCCCCCCCACCTACAAAATAAAACAAAAAAATATCAGTGAAACAAAAAGTTTATGACTGCCTTACCGGCAGTCCGGATAGGGACAAACAGGTACCCAGCAAGCATTGCTGTGAGATACCATGATTCTGTGTGGTGACAACCGCACCACACAGAGGAGCTCCGGACTGCTTCAGCAGCAGTCAGAGCCAATAAGAGGACTGAGCTGCTCTCGCAGGACTTGCGAGACTTAATGCATGTGCGGGAGTACTGATCGGTCGTTTGGTGAAGGAGGAGCATGCAGGATTTAGTAGCAGAAGCATGCAGGAGTTTACTTGGTCAATCCTGGATTGGATGTACCGGCCTGGTCGTATGCAGGAGGATTCGGTGGTCGCTGGATTGGGTCGTGCAGGAGAGTGAGCTGATTGCTGGGCTGGTAGGAGTGTGTGCAGCCGGGTCGTATGCAGGAGGATTTAGTATCTGATCAGCCGGGTCGTATGCAGGAGGATTTAGTATGTGGTCGCTGGATTGGGTCGTGCAGGAGAGCTGATCGCTGGGCTGGTAGGAGTGTGTGCAGCTGGGTAGTAGCTGATCTGGTGATCGCTGGGCTGGTAGAAGTGTGTGTGTGTGCACGTGTGAACGAAAGAGGCAGAAGAAGGGACTGTGTGTGTGTGTGAGAAAGAGACAGAAAAAGGGACTGTGTGTGAGAGAGAGAGAGAGATAAAGAAATAGACAGAAGAAGCGACTATTTGTGTGTGTGTGTGTGTGTGTGTGTGTGTGTGTGTGTGTGAGAGAAAGAAAGAGACCGAAGAAGGGACTGTGTGTGTGTGTGTGTGTGTGTGTGTGTGTGAGAGAGAGAGAGAGAGAGAAGAGACAGAAGAAGGGAGTGTGTGTGTGTGTGTGAGAGAGAGAGAGAAAGAAAGAGACAGAAGAAGGGAATGTGTGTGTGTGAGTGTGTGTGTGTGAGAGAGAGAGGGAGAAAGAAAGAGACAGAAGAAGGGACTGTGTGTGTGTGTGTGTGTGAGAAAGAAAGAGACAGAAGAAGGGACTGTGTGTGTGTGTGTGTGTGTGTGTGTGTGTGTGTGTGTGTGTGTGTGTGTGTGTGTGTGTGTGTGTGTGTGAGAGAGAGAGAGAAAGAAAGAGACAGAAGTAGTAGAGTGTGTGTAAAATGACCCAGTTATTATATACTGGTTGCTAGAGAACAAATGGTGTTGGGTAGAGATACTCAGGCTTGAACCCTGTACCTTGTATGCAGGTGTTAAGGACCTGAATTCACCCACCACCATTGTAAAATGTAGATTTTTGCCTCATATTTGATCTGATCTGTTCCTCATAATATCTGTGGTTTCTAAATGTTGCAATGCTTGATATTTGATGGTGCAGTGGTAGTATTGTTGCTTTACAGTTGCAGGTTCTTGGGTTTGATTCTTGGCTGGGGTGCCTTCTGTGTGGGGTCTGCATCTTCTCCCTGTGTTTGTGTGGGTTTGCTTTTGTGTCCTCCCATGTTATAAAGACATGTCTGCATTATTTCTTCCTGGGCCTCTGCTGAAAATAGTTTTTTTTGTTCCAAGTCAGATTGTCCTCATTAACAAATGTTAAATAAAATTGACAGGCATTTGAATTTCAGACTTCATATTCTTCAGAAAATACATAGTAACACAACCTTTTATTGTAACAATTTTCTAAGTTTATAAGATGAATATTTGAAATGTGTCCTTATTTTTGGGACTGTATTGCCCCATTATTGGCTTTGTCCAGGTTTTTTGTGCTAAGGTTGACAACTATGTCAAGAACTGAATTTGTTGAATATGTCTGAGGGCTGTATTCCCTCATTATTGCGTTTGTCCAGATGTTTTGTGCTAAGAGGTTGACAGCTATGGTGAGAACTGAATTCATTAAATGATAGCCATTTAAGTTTCAGTCTTCTTCTCTTTCACAAAGCAGCTGATATGGCGTAGTGGTATGTTGCTCTAACTCTTTTGCACAGGGACCTTGGCAGTAAAATGTATGGTGGTAACACAGCATTTTCTACAACTTTCCAATATTATACAAGCATTGTTTAATGTGTCCCCCCCCCCCCAATAAATGTGGCTTTTTCCAGATTTCTTGTGCTGCAAAGTTGAGATGCAGTTGAGTATTGAATAGATTTTACAAGGAGCTGAGAGCTGCAGGGGAACAGAAGTTTAGTGCTGCTTAAGGAAAATCAGCTTGCAATGTTAATAGCACAACAGGTTGTGTACTTGCTTTTGATGCAGAAGGTTGTTGGTTCTACTCCCACAAGGGGTGAATGCTGCTGTACTGAAAAAGTTGATACTAACTATGAGCCTGTTAACTGTTTGCCATCCGTTTCCTATTGCAATATTACTAGCTTATCATTTTTAATGTAATATAGGCAATTTATTCCTCAGGGGCATCAGACACTTTATTTTTCGATGAAACCATGAAATATAAAGATTTTTGCTAGCAGCAACCTCTTCATGAATTACAGATTTATTTAATGTGGAATTATTTAGATGACTTTTTTTTACTTCAGAGATTGTGCATATTTACTGATAATGGTGGACTGTAGAATTGTGCATATTTACCGATAATGGTGGACTGTAGAAGTTTGAGTAGACTTTGATGAAGGAAATGTTCTGAATTGGGCAGTTTTGTCATTATTGGTGCATGCATTTTGTTTCATTGTTTACTGGAAAAATATTCAAAACAATAGGAAGGTGTATCAAAGAGCATACGTATGTTTCATATGCAAGAGGCGTATGATTTGAAAACAGCCCAGAATTAATCTTTATCTGCCACTGGTAAAATGTATTTTCTTTGAATGTGGGTTTCAATGCTGTTTCAATGAATGTGAGTTTCAAGGGCAGAGAAGTTTTAATGCTAAGTTTGTTTAGCAGATGGCTTGGTGTTTGTGCTGTAAAATGCAAAATAAAACTTTCAAATGAAGTCCAAATCATCATGGAAGTAAATCCGTATGTGCATTAGTGTTTATGGTAATTGGAGTGAAATAGCCAAGTAATGGGATCATTGGAATGGCTGCAGGAGGAGGCTCCATTTGACCGTGCTTTTGTGAGGGGGAAGGGCAGCAAACTTAGAAAGCCCCAGCTGAACTATACCTCCCAACTGTCCAGATTTTCAAAGAATGAACAGATTTTTTT
>NC_056726.1:1965042128-1965102128 GCF_019279795.1 Protopterus annectens
TCCATGCTCCAAATTAAGAGAAAAAAATAAATCAGGGAAGATTGCTAACAGTAAATTAGTTTATAGTACAGAGACTATTCTGGAAATTTGATTCTCAGGCTTGCTGTAAAAGGTTTGATGAGCTGCTGTCTGTGGGACCTATGAGGCCTATAGCATTTCTTGAGTTACAGGAGCTGGGAATCTTACTCAAGCATGGAACAAAACGCCTGGTATGTTCAGAATCGACATTACTGGATCATGGTAAGAGAAGGAAATGCAAGAGGTGTGAGAGAACACGCAAAAGAGAATCTAGGGCTAGAATCACTGCAAGGCTAAAAGCAAATCTTTACAGGCCTGCACTCCCATCTATCCTGCTGGCAAACGATTACTGGAAAGCAACATGGACTATATAAGCCTGGAATTACCTACTCTGAACAAGCTGAGGAAATGCTGTGTGCTTATTTTTTTACTGAGACTAGGCTAAACTCTAACATTAATGACAATGCAGTCCATGTGTAGGGGCCATCACTTTTTAGAGCAGACAGAATACATTCTCTCGGTGGTAAGTCCAGAGGTGGAGGAGTCTGCATGCACATCAATAACAACTGGTGTACCAGTTGTGAGATAATATCCTCACACTGCTCAGATAGTCTTAAGTTTCTGTCACTGAAATGCAGACTCTTTTATCTACCCAAGGAATTTAACAGCAGATGCATCACAGTTATCTACAGTCCTTTCAGTGCTAATCCAAACGAGGCAATGCCACATTATACCAGGCTATAAATGAACTGCAAAACTAGACTCCAGACTGTATTCATATAGTGGCAGGTGACTTTAATCAGGCCAGCTTGAAAACAGTTCTGCCCCACCATTTCCAATGCATGGACTTTGCCACAAAGGGGGGGGGGGCGGGGGGTGGCGAACACACTGGACAAGGTATAAAGCAATATTAAGCTGGCATTTAAGGAAGTGCCTCATCCCACACCTGGGAAACTCTGACCACCTCTCCTCATTGTTACTACCAGCATACAAACCACTGCTAACTAGAGGGAGGGTGCAGTTTCAGCAATCCAGGACTGTTTTGAGAGCACAGGCTGGAGCATATTCAAGGAGGTGGCTACTGAGAACCAGTGTTATCAACATGCAGGAGTACACCGAGGTGGCAATGGATGATGTGACAATCACCAAAGCCATCATCACATGAGCCAACCAGAAACCCTAATTGATGAGAGAGGTGTATGAGCTACTGAAAGCAAGGAATGCAGCCTTCAGGTCTGGCGACAGTGAAGCCTTCAGAACAGCCAGAGCAAATCTGAATGAGGGAGTAAGGGCAGCAAAATGCACCTATGGCAGAAAGATCCAAAGCTACTTCTCTGACCAAAAAGACCCCAGGCGCCTATGGCAGGGTATCCAGTCCTTAACTGACTACAGACCCTTATCTTCAAAATGTGAGGACAACAAGGAATTCCTAAATAAGATGAATGTCTACTTCAGCAGATTCAAAGAAGGGAACAAAACAACAGCGAAGAAAATGCCCATCAGCCATAATGAGAAGATACTCACCCTCAAACCAGCTGATGTCCAGAGGAGACTGCAGAGAGTTAACCCGAGAAAAGCAGCCCGGCCTGACAACATTCTAGGGTGTGTGCTCAGGGACTGCAAAGTCCAACTAACAAATGTCCTCACGGATATCTTCAATAACTCTCTGAGTCAGGAAATAGTTCTGAAATGCTTCAAGGATAGGACAATCATTCCAATACCAAATAAGTCTCCACCATCTTACCTAAATGACTACTGCCCTGTAGCCCTCGTCTCCACAGTGATTAAGTGCTTTGAAAGGCTGGTCAAGGATGGCATAACGTCTAGATTGCCTGCTGATCTTAACCCTCTGCAGTTTACCGAGCAAACTGCTCTACAGCAGATGCCATCTCTCTAGCACTCCATCTATCACTGGAACACCTTGGGAATAAAAATATCTATGTGAGGGTACTATTCATCGACCTCAGCTCTGCTTTTAACATGGTTCTCTCTCTCTTCATCTGGTAATGAAGCTACTCCACCTAGGCATTAACACTCCACTTTGTAACTGGATTCTTGACTTTCTCACAGACAGACTTCAGAAAGTGTGCGCAGGAAATAAGTCCCCGGATAGCATCGCTCAACACTGGAGTCCCACAAGGATATGTACTAAGTCCCTTGCTGTTCACCCTGTTAACACACAATTCTACAGCCAGGGACAATACAAACAACATCATCAAGTTTGCTGATGACACAATGGTGGTGGGCCTCATCAGTAATGATAATGAAACAGTGTACAGAGATGAGGTGGAACAACTGATTACCTGGTGTAGAAACAACAACGTAGCACTAAATATGAACAAGACAAAAGAGATAATTGTGGACTAAAGGAAAAATTGCGAGGAACATTCTCCCCTCACTATCAATGGGAAAAAAGTGGAGAGAGTGAGACGCACAAAGTTTCTGGGAGTGCACTTTCATGAGGACTTGTCTTGGAACACCAATACAAATGCTGCAGTCAAGAAAGTGTACCACAGATTGCACTTTTTAAGAAGGCTGAAGAGACCGAATCTCCCATTGAAAGTTCTCACTACCTTCTGCAGAGGTACTATAGAAAGCATCCTAATGAACAACCTCGTAGTATTGTATGGAAGCTGCTCTACCTCTGAGCGCAGATCCCTCCAGAGAGTGGTGAATACAGCCAAGAGGATCATCAAGACCACCTTACCACCTATCCATAACTTGTACTTATTCAGATGCCTCAGCACAGCTATAGGAATAATTTAAGACTGCATTCAACTTCCTTACAGACTGTTCCTGCATCTAACATCTGGAAAGCGATTCCGAAGCATAGGTTCAGAACTACAAGATTCAGGAACAGTTTCTTCTCTAATGTCATCAGGCTGCCAAACTTTAGTAATGACTGTGGTCCATGACGATCATCTGAGTCAGTAGAAACATGTCTCAAATTGTGCATTAACCTGGTTACCAGTCTCATCTAATACTTAGAGCAATATTCACCATGACTGTAATTATAGACCATCTAAGGCAGTAGCAATGCAGTAAAATATCTCTTCTTTCAGTGCAATACATGTTGCAAATTTGTAAATTAACCGTAGTGCAATACTCAAATGTTTCTCTGTGCAAGGATCAATGCAAAGTCTTAACCAAGTACCTGTGCAGCACTAAAGTCTCATGCAAATTAAGTATTCACTACAAAAAGTGTTAAAATGTGTTTTGAATTATATGCAGTATTAGTCTACCTACCTGCATGTCCGTGATGTAATAGCTAGGTGTTATATGCATAAATGTTTATGAAAATAGTCTATAAGTTGCCTGTACATTGAGTCTGGAGACAAAGAATTTTGTTCAGTTTTTGCACTTGTGTGATTTCTGAATGACAATAAAGTTTACTTCTTTTTTTTTTTTAACTTCTTTTTTACAATAGCTTTCTCTTAGGATGGGAGCGATTACTGTAAATAACACCTTCTCTGACAGCCTCTCAGTCCTCTTTCAGGTGCATATTATGTACACTATTATACCAACATATCAGTTATGATTCCTAATATACAGATTTTTTTTTTTATTTTGCAATGACTAAGTCTCCACATTTACACTAAGGGAGAAACATAACAATGCAATTCCAAATGTCACTCAGCAAAAATAACGATTTGTTCTTTTCAACCCAACTCTGTCTTTCTCCAAACACACAGTTATCATAATTAGCAAAATACTTTCACAAAGTAAACTTTTGATTAAGAATTTCACATCTCCTGTCACAAGATGCATACCAATCCATTGCCAAAAAAGTCCTTATTCCCAAGACTAAATGTGTCCCCCTTATCTTTCTACTCTGGTGCTAATACTCAAACTTTAAGTAGCAGAAAATAAAATTTGTAGATTAGTCTTGCTAGCAGATAACAGGACACATCATTGCAATTTACTAAAAGGACCGACATTGGTTGGCAGTTCAAAGCACAGCCGCAATATCTTTTAGCAGTCGTATTTTCAAGATTGCAATTGGTCACTGCACACCCTTAAAGGCCACACTCTCTATATGTGAATCAACATGAAGAGTAGTAAGGATGAAGGTATCAACCTTGTCTGATCTCATTTCAACCCAAGTGAAAAAGCATTCCGCAATCTTCGCCCAGCTATATGGAATCATATTCCAGATGAAGTAAAATCACAAACAGCACTCAGCTTCAGAGGTAAAATGAAAGAACACCTTCATCAGGAATGAGTATGGAAAGGTCTTTGTGGCACGGAGTTAACACCCAGCGTTGTTTAGAGATATTTCTTTATAATGTACCAACTACCATTTTCTACACAATAATATGCATGATAACAGTAACTCAATGAAGTTAATGTAGTCATGTAAATAATATAAATATATTATTTTGACACACTGTGTATGTCAGTTATGTGAATCTGTCTATATGAATGATCAAGAATGGCTGTACTATGATCATAGGTTGTAGCTGAAAAGGGTCAACTGGCTATCTCAGTTACAAGATTAACAAACTGAAATATATAAATAAATAGAATGCAGCTACAGACTTCTTTTTAGTCAAACTAATCATATGTATTTCTACTTTAAATTTGTTGACAAATATGTATTTATAGGGACACACTTCTGCACTGGGTTCTGAAGGACTTTTCAAATCATGTCCTGTAGAATAGGGTGGACCCTTGTAATATTCTCTATCAATGTGCGCAGTCTGAGTATAATAATTCAGTTTTAATATTTTTGTATCTGAGGTGATGTAGATGCACCTTTCTAACTCCTGACTGCATCCTTTAGCTATTTAAAATATTTCTCTGTGGAGGAACTAAAACTTTTTTCTAGGATCTTCTGACTATAGCCCTTAGCTAGTTTAAAAAATATTTTTCTATGAAGCAATTAAAACATTTTTGCTAGGATCTTGACTCCCTCTTTAAGAGAGATGCATATTATTTTCTTCCAAGTCAATTCCCAAGTCCCCAGTGAAGCCATATTACTGATCTAAACACCAGCTCTTTAATGAGACAGTAAAATTCTCTCTGTGATCAAATCCAGCTGTGCATTATATACAGAATGCAACAACTCTGAGAAAGTCACCTTAAGTGTGATAGCTGTAAAATAATTCAGTTTAATTTTAGAAACATCTCCAGCATCACTCAATATAATTTCTTGTTAGGTTACATGTTCTCAGGTACTCCCACAATCCTTCTTCTTTCGGCTGTTCACGTTAGGGGTCACCACAGCGTATTATCTGTTTCCATTTCTTCCTGTCCTCTGCATCTTGCTCTGTCACACCAACCACCTGCATGTCCTCTCTCACCACATCCATAAACCTTATCTTAGGCCTTCCTCTTTTCCTGTTACCTGGTAGCTTCATCCTTAGCATCTTTTTTCCCAATATACTCAGCATCCCACCTCAGCACATGTCCAAACCAAAGTAATCTTGCCTCTCTGGCTTTGTCTCCAAACCTGGGCTGACCCTCTAATATACTTTATTCCTAATCCTGCCCACCCTCGTCACACCCATTGCAAATCTTAGCATCTTTAAGTCTGCCACATCCAGCTCAATCCTGTGTAACATAATTCTTTCTATCAAAAACCTTTCCATTCTACTCTGTTCTCATTTAAGATATACACTTACAGTATTCAAGTCTCCCAATGAGAAATTCACCTTTGTATTATGCTGTTTTTAAGCAGCCCTCCTCTAAGGTGACTGTCATTTCTCATGTCTTATTTATGTGCAGCAATGCTGGAGGGATAGGTTCCTGACTCAGAAACTCCCCATACTCTGGAATAGACTGCCCATACATGTCAAGCAGAGTGCCTCCTTGACCCTCTTCAAAAGAAACCTTGACGACTGGATGGGAGATAGGAAACTTTCCCTGGGGATCACGTCAGTTGCCCTGCTAGACAGGGGTCCAGGGAAATAAATATTGTGGGAAGAAATAGCCAGGGAATTATTATGTCTAGGCTTGTATAGGTCCTATGGCCGATAGCCTATTACCAACCTATGAATTCAAGGGTTAACTTCCCAGTTTATTCTATTTTGCTATCTCCTTTAGACTTCCACTGAGCACACTGCTCGAGTCACCCTTGTTTTGTGCTGTGGGCACTTCCATGGAAAAGTTCATGGGCACTTGACTGGCAATTGAATTTCTTAATGTTACAGCCAGAGGTTTTCATTTCTGTTTTATCAACAATCCTGTTTCTTTCAGGAACAATTATCTTCCTAAGTGAGGTGGTGTATAAACTTTCACCAAACCGGAGACGGGACAGTTAGACTGCTACAGTAACGCTTTATTACTTAGAGTACTGCAATTAACTTTCTAAAAGCTGAATTTTCATTGTATGGCATGGGTCAAGCTAAGAGTTTCACTTACTGAGTAATAACTTGTACTTTTTAAACACATACATGCAAATGCAAAGGTGTATGAGACAAGCAACAGTGAATATTTCAACTTTTAAAAATGAAGTGTTAATGCAAAGGAAATAAAGGAATCCCTGAAACTCAATGCAATGCTATTAAAGCATCTATGTGGGGTAGCTTCACTCTTTTCATAATCCTGATACTTATTCCTTAACTGCTGTACCTCAGAGTACTGTGCCATTGGACTTAGAATACAATCCCCATATTTACATTTTTCTTGCTATACCAAGGACTTCGAGCAATCTGCAAGAGTCAAAATTTCAACAGGAACCCAACACATACACTGAGATAACTGACCCCAAGGATTTACAGTGTACAGAGTTACTAGTTATGCACCGTATGCAGAAATGGTTGAACCACAAGTGTAATGGCAATAATGAAAGTAGCACTGCCAAATATTTTTCCCCCCATTACAATCCAAAAATGTAGCACATTTACCACTCAAGATGTACCTAGCTTGATTTATGCCAGCCAGCCAGAACAGGAAGAATGTGTACTGTGCAGCCTTCTTTTAGTAAACATAACGCCCATTATAAAGTACAGTTGGGTACACTTACCATAAATGTAAATGTTCGAGTGCATTCACTGTTGCAGTCAACACATTTGGGTTATCTGCTTGCAGTAGCCCTCAGTCGGCCTGATTATCAAAGTCTTGTGTCCTGCGTCGGTTGCTGTCTCATTTTCCGTGACATCAGGTAGTCAGGGGTATAAAGCATGCAGCCCACGCCATTACATCAGTTTTTCTTGCCCCAGATGTCGGGTGCCCCCCTAATGGGAAGCAAATAGGAGGCTGGTGGGAGGGTAACCAGGACTGCAACAGAGAATACACTCGAACATCTACATTTATGGTAAGTGTACACAACTGTACTATGTTCTTCATGTTTCACTGTTGCAGTCATCACATTTGAGTAGATTCCCAAAGCTAAGGATGGGAGGAGGCATTTAGATAGCATTAGGACTAGCTATAAGGCCCTGCAAGACTGCAGTGGCAAAGCCAGTTATGGATTTATAGAAAATTGGTAAATGTTAATGCTTGGTAAAAGTAGGTACAGAACTCCAGGTAGCAGCTTCTAGGATGTCCCTAGTAGGTACACCTCTCAGAAATGCTGTGGAGATAGATGCAGCCTTGGCTGAATGGGGTTTAATATCCTGTGGGATAGGCTTTCCGTGGTGCTTATAGCAGAAATTAATGCAATGGCCTATCCATTTAGAAATGGTTTGCTTTGAAATAGCCTTCCCCTCTGCCCCTGCAGGAAATGCCACCAGCAGTTGTACAGATTTCCTTTGAGGTTAAGTCCTGTCCAAGTAAAATCTAAGTTGTCTGTGCACATCTAAGGTGTGCAGGATCCTTTCCTCTTTGTTCTGTGGATTAGAAAAGAAGGTTGTCAAATGAATGGACTGATTAAGAGCCACACTAGATACCACCTTGGGCATGAAGGAGGGCTTGGTCTTGAGGGACACCCTGTCCGCATGAAAGATGATGAAAGGCTCCACTGCCATAAGGGCCTGTAGTTCAGATACCCTTCTTGCTGAAGTAATTGCTAAACGGAAGGATGCTTTCCAATAAATACATTTTTAACTCTGCATTTGCAGCTGGCTCAAAAGAAGGAAGAGTGAGTTTTTCCAATACAAAGTTAAGGTCTCAGCCTGGAGTTGGGGCTCTCCTGGGTGGTCTTAAGATTTTGGCCCCTCTGAGGAACTGCTTGAGCAGTGGATGAGAGAAGAGGGGTGGTTCTGTGATGTAATGAGCTGAAATGGCTGAAGTGTGAATTTTGATGGAGGAAAAAGAAAGGCCCTTGTGAAGCATCTCAGTTAAGTATTGACAAACTGCGCAAGAGGGGATACCAGTGTTGGTGTGGCCAGTCTGGTGCAATCAGTATAGTCCTTGGTTTGTCCTGTTTGATCTTATTAGTACTTTGGAGATGAGAGGCAGAGGAGGAAAGGCATAAACTGATAGATTTTTCCAGCTGAAGGACAGAGCATCCACTTTCCAAGCTTGTTTGTGGGGAGTCCTTGTGCAGAATGTGTCCAATTGGTAGTTCTGGGGGGAGGCAAACAGATCTATATCTGGGCTCCCCCACTTGTTTATCAACATGTTGAAAATCTTTGGTTCCAGTTTCCACTCGTGTGGGTCCATGAGATTTCTGCTTAGTTTGTCTGCCAGTGTATTTAGTTTTCCTGGCAAGAAGATGCATTTGGTAGCTCAAGGCCGTGTTTCACAGAGCCATGGCTAGTCTGCAGAGGGGGTAAGAATGGGTACCCCCCTGCTTGTTTATGTACCACATAACAGTGGTGTTGTCCGACCTTAACATTAATTGTCCTGGAAGAATGTGGTCCTTGAAGGCTGTAAGAGCATTCTGTACAGCTAACATTTCTTTTTGATTGATATGCATGTGCATTTGACTTGGGTTCCATTTGCCCTGAATGCACTTCCCTGCCAGGTGAGCCCGCAATGCTTAGTCTGATGCGTCTGTTGTTAGGGTTTGGGCGGCAGGGGGCAGAGTGAATGGTAGTCCCTTGTTTAGGTGGCAGGCCACTGCCCACCAAAGGAACTCTAACTGTATGCAAGATATGATAGGGATCATTGCTTCTAGAACCTGAGAATGTTGACACCATAGGCTTTTTAGATACCATTGTAGTTTCCTCATATGCAGTCTTGCATATGGAATTAGTATAATGCAGGAGGCCATAAACCCCAAGGCTTGCAGTATTTGCCTTGCAGATAGCATGTTTTTTGTGGCCATTAGTTTGAAGTAAGTTGTCAAATGAATTTGTTTCTCTGGCACGAGGAAAGCCATCTGGGAAGTTGTGTTCAAGCTTGCTCCCAGGATTATAATCTGTTGACAGGGTACCAGATGGTGCTCATAGTGCAGCCACTCTTGATCATGCAGATAGACAGATTCACATAACTGACATACACAGTGTGTCAAAATAATATATGTATTTCTTTTTGTTTATGGTGTATCCCAGACAAATTAGCACCTTTTATACAAATGCCAGATCATGCAAAAGTATGTCCTGGTTTTCTGCCTGAATTAGACAATCGTCCAGGTATGGGTATATTTGAATATTTCTTTGCCTGCAAAATGCAATGACTGGAGCTAGGCACTTTGTGAATACCCTGGGCACAGTATATAAGCCAAAGGGCAGTGCAAAGAACTGATAGTGCATGTAGCCTGCTTTGAAGCGTAGGTATCTTCTACAAGATTCCCTGATTGGGATGTGCAGGTAGGCTTCTTTTAAATCCAGTGTTGCCAACCAGGCATCTTTGCCTAGCATAGGAAGTAATTGGTGAAGAGTTAGCATCTTGAATTTTGGAATCACCAAAAAGGTGTTTAATATGGAAAGGTCCAGGATAGGACACCAAGGGTTGTCTTTTCTGGGTACCAGGAAAAGTCTTGAGTAGAAACCTTGTCCCTTTTCCTCTTCTGGTACAGTTTGAATAGCCTTTATGCTTAAGAGAGAGAGTACTTGCTTTTGAGCCTCTGCCCACTGATTTGGGGGTAGATCTGGCCAACCGTTTGGGGTTGGTAACATGTGGAAGTGAAATCTGTATCCTTGGGAAACTATATTTAACACCCATTTGTCCTGGGTAATGAGTTCCCAGTTTTTTTGCCTGCAGAGCAATCTTTCCCCCTAAAGTCAGTCAGTTGAGAAGTGCTTGGAAGTTTTAAAGTTAAGTCACTGAGACAGTTTACCATAGTGGGGAATCTTACTACTCCCTGATTTGGAAGTGGGAGCCCCTCACTGTTTAGTCCTGTGCCTACCCTGGGACTGAAGCCTGGGTGTTCTGCTGGTTCTGGGTTTGGACTGAGAAGGCCTGGAAGAGGCAGGAAAAGACCAATTCTTACTAAATCTTGGAGGATTTACTTGTAGGAAATCTTTAACAGTTTACATAGATTTAGCTGCTTCCTCCATCTTTTTAAGAACAACTTCTGCTTTGTTGCCAAACAGGTGGTCCTGATTTAAGGGAGCATCCAGCAATTTAGCTTTAACATGATATGGCAAAGATTGCTCCTTAAGCCAAGCATGCCTTCTAAGTACAGACTCAGTGACAGCAGCCCTGCAAGATGCCTCTAGTGAATCAAAACCACATTGCAAAGTATGCTTTCCAACCTGTTCAGCAGAATGCATTAAATCCTGTAAATCCTTATTTTCAGCACAATCGGGAATCAACATAATTTTCTGTTTAAGCAATCCATGATATGCTGTTGATACTTTAACATATGAAACTGGCAGTTTAAGGCCCTAATGGCCAAAGTTGCAGAAGTGTATACTTTCTTACCGCATCTATCCAGCGCCCTGGAGTCTCTACCAGAGGGGGTAGGATTTTTGGCAGTAGTAGCCTTGATGCCCTTGGGTCCCTGCAAAATGGTCTCAGAATCCGCAGTAGGATTTTTAAAAAGGAACTTGTGAGAGTCAGGAACCCTGTAATATCTATCAGGTTTTCTGGGAGCAGGAGGTAAAGAGTCAGGGGCCAATTTAGATTCAGAAAAGGCATCATCAACAATGTCTAGTACAGGAGGGATAGCTAAAGGCCTGTGCTGGGGAAGGAGTAAGAAATCCCTAAGCCTCTTTTTAGAATCAGAGTAATCCTGGCTTTCCCAGCGGAAGTGCTCCTTAAGAGTATGCAGGGTTTCACCAAAAGAGAAATCCTCTGGGGGGAAGCAGAGGGAATAGAGTCCTCTGCATTAGAATCCTTATAGGTAGATAAGGGTAAATCCTGGTCATCAGAGGAAACAGAAATTTCAGAATCCTGGTCAGAAGAATCATAAGCAAATTCATTCCTAGGTCTCTCAGAGGGGGAAGGTTGGCTTCCCCTGATTAAAGTAATAAGGTCTTCAGCCATTCGTATCATCTGTTTTTTAGGCATAGAGGCCTGACCATGGGGTCTGGGCGTCAGTTTTCTCGGCAGAGTTCGAGTTTTAAGCCTTGAAGAAGAAGATGGCGTCAGTTTAATATGCAATTCGGTAGGCCTGAATACACCCTCAGAAGCCGGTGCCTGCAGAGTGGCTCCAGACCCATCCAAGGTAGAGATATCCGCAGGTTCCACAGTTGAAGCATCTTGCGGCATACCAGACTTCGAATGGGTCTCAGTAGAGGCCTGCGAATCTGAAGTAGCGGGTATCAGGGGCTGCGAAAGCGCCTCACTGAGTACCAGTGAACTGGCGAATGACTTAGGAGAAGTGTCGTCGGCAGCTTTGGACCTAGGCGGTCTGTCTCTGTCTTTATCTTTGCATTTGTTTGGAATGTCAGTAGTTGGATGGCTTACTGAAGACATATCTGGATAATTGAACCAAGTACCAAAATATTTAGAAGTGTAAATATACCGACGGTGAATAGTTTGTTGCTTAAATAAGGCACAAAACTGACAGCGAGGTACGTCGTGGTCAGAGCCTAGGCAAGGAATACAGTACGAATGAAAATTTTTGTGAGGTATTTGCTTTCCAGAAGAAATACAATTATTGACTTTTACTGACATCGGTTTAGAGCAAGAAAAAGTTTCCCCAATGGGGTACTTAGCTTTAGTTGAAGACTTCATTTCTGAAACTCAAAAACGAAAATTTCAGGAGTCGGCTGACTGGCACTTGCGAACTGCTTCTGCTTCAGGCACCGCACAGCAAGAAAGACTGATGTAATGGCGTCGGCTGCATGCTTTATACCCCTCACTACCTGACGTCACGGAAGATGAGACAGCAACTGACGCAGGACCCATAACTTTGATAATTAGGCCGACTGAGGGCTACTAAAGGCAGACCCAAATGTGATGAATGCAACAGTGAAACACGAAGAACATCTGCTGCCGGAGTGCAAACTACTTCAGCTTTACAAACCTTGATTTTGAAGATTAAAAATAGTACAACATGGATAATATCATTAGTTATTCGACAATTTTGCCTGCTAATCTATTTTCTTCTCAGGATGCTCGATTCTCAAGTATTTTCCCAGTTTAACACTGTCTGTGATGTAAAGTTCTTCAGAACCATGTTTATTTTAAGACACTGTATTTCAACTGCTTATGACACAGAAGCCACTGAATGTATTACCCAGTGTTTGGAAGAAAGACCAATTACTCAATTCTGGAAACTGAATCCAGATTTTGTTACTTTGCAATATCCGTTGCCTGTTAACATTACTCATTTTGCTATATTTAAGACTTCCTTTGATACTTTTGATAGGACAAGCTTAACTAAGCAGTTGTGCAACATACAGCACAAGTGGCATTGTTCAAATAAAGGGGTAAGTGAGGTGTAGTTAATGAAAAGTTGTTCTGACATTACAGCTGTGGTGCTACAACCTGTGAGGCATATTCAGTAGCTGTCACTATGAATACCTTGCAGAAGATGGCCTGTACTATCACAAAGACCAGATGCATACATATAAAAAACATACAAGATAAGGCTAGAAAAGGATGAAAGGCAGACACAAAACTAGCCAAGTCTAAATAAGCATACCTAAGACTAAAGAAAACCCTTCACTTTGACATTATAGCTAAAACAATGAAACCTGAAGGACAAACATATAAGACATGTCACACACAAGCACAATACACAAAGGAGTTCATTATTAAAAGAAAACAATTTACTACTTCAGATACTTGTTTCAAGTTGTACAAAGTAAATTTCACTGCAAAATGACACGCCTTACAGCTGAGAACAATGATTACTGGGTTGGGTCTGCTTACTTCTCCCTTTTACCTTTAATTAAGAAAAGTACTTCACTGTTTAAGGAGATGAACACAACAGAATGACCTGCTTAACCCTGATTTCTTACCCTTTCTCAGACTCACCCAGGAAGTACCATACAGGGGGGGCCAGGCCCACTCCTAATTAAAATAATTTAAACACAAAAATAAAGTCTTGGCAAGACACTATGAAAACATTAATGCTATGCCATAACTCTATAATAGAGATGGCTATTGCTTTGCGTAGATGATGTCAGTATTCAGATCTGACAGCAAGTGCTTGCTTTATTTATTTACTGATGTATGTTACCCATATTAACTCTCTGGACACAGCCCATTTTCAGAGTGAACCCAGGTTATACACAATACAATAAATTAATATCTTTTAGAACAACAGATAATTGCATACCACAATAAATGAATATTTTAATAAAACTACATATAGCAGTGTACTGTAAAGACAAATCTTAGAAGGGTCTTCTTCTTTCGGCTTTTCCCGGTTAGGGGTCGCCACAGTGAAACTCCAGTACGCTAATGATTGGCAGTGGATTGTTACGGTGTCAAGTTGCCAGCCCGATGCCCAACCTTCAAGGAAGGCACACCTATTCATGCACGCACCTAACTGCATGTCTTTAGACATCATTCAACAGCGGAAAATCTCGGGACTCACACTGCCTGGTCATGCAATGTGGAGATCAAACTGCAGAAAATCCAGACAGATACATTAAGGCCATGACTGCCATTTCTCAGAATATCCCCTTTACTTTGCGGCATGGCAATATTGGAAGTTTGGGGCGGGCTTTCTCTCCTTGCAAAAAATAAAAAGAAGTTTAAAGGAGAAGAGCAATGTTTAACATATGCTCTTCTGTACTTTGTTTTTTTTTTTAGTCTCCTGGAATTCTGCAATAACAAGTTTTGAGATTTCAATAAGGAGCTTTTAGCTAAGTTGAAGTAATGGGTTCATATACAACAATCACAGATGTCACAGTAAATTCAGTCATTCTTTGTGTTACCAGTAGAGCAATCACAGTCCTTTGAGGTCAGGTGAAAAAAATTGTAGATGCTGCAGTGAACTCAATCATTACATATAATGTCAGTGACAGTCTTTTAGATCCAGGTACAATAAAAAGAGAAACTAACATAAAACCAATCAACGTTTGTGCTGAAAGCACAACACCAACAATATTTATAAAGAATCCAATAGCCTCACTGCAATACTTGAACTATCCCATTTTGAAAAGCACCACACTTACTGACTAGATTTGTAAGTCAAAACCCCACTTTTCATAAGTAATCATTTCCATGGTCTGCATGGATAAAGCCTGGGTATGTGTTAGCTAACCAGAGTCTGATTAGCAGCTCAGCCTTTGGGTGAGCCAGGGCAGGATGAGATGGGAATGAGGCAGCTGGCATCATTTGACCCACCTCACAAACACCTTCATTATGAGTAACTGCAGAGTACTGAGCTGTCTGTGGCTTACTCAGCAGCACACTGCAGTTGTCAGTAGCAATGTATGGAAGCATACATGTCTTCAAATAGATTTGCAAGCCTCAGTTCAGCAGAATAAGCAAACCTTGCAAAGGGGGTTGAGGACTCAGCAAGAAAATCTCTGATCCTGACAAATATAAAAGCATTCTCTTGCAGCTTAATTCTCTCCCCTGAGAGAAATGAAGACTGACAGTATCTCTTCTCTGGGTGGAGCAAACAGGCCAACAATGTGTCTGGGCATGACAGGTTTGGAGGTCTGAAAAAGACAAAAATGCTACTACTCATATAAATGGTTTCACTAGTGAGGTTGCAGCATCAAGATAAGCTGGATCTGTTACAATTACATACCACTTAATACGATGGTGCGAAAAAGCAAGTTTCTGAAACTCAGAAAAGTAACACAAGATGACAGTGGGTATAAACATGCCTTAATATCTCTACACTATAACAGTAAGGGAAGATTTATACCAGGAGTTTAAAATTGGGTGTTCTGAATCAGTTGTATGACTGGAGATCTTTGAGAGAATCAGTAATACATCAGTAAGTAATAAAAAGAATTATGTACTCACCATAACATTCCATCTGAGTAGTTAGACTTCATTTTTCTGCACATATGGGTATTCGGATCCGATTCGGATCCGAGCCGGCAAAGCTTTTGCAAGCATCAGCTCTGAGCTCCAAGCTCCTCCCATACCTATAATACATCACTTCCTCCTGACTAACCCCAGATCGAGTTTGCTGTCACTAACTAGCAACGTAACCCACAATCCAAACAGGATAAGACCTGAATAGTGAGGGGGATGGAGGGAGGGAAGGTGCAGAAGAATGAAGTCTAACTACTCAGATGGAACGTTATGGTGAGTACATAACTTCTTTATCTGAAGTAGTTAACTTAATTCTTTCTGCACATATGGGACAGAGTCCCCAGCTACTAGTATTCCTGGGAGGCCCTTATGGAAGTATATTTCTGAGCACCGCATTGCCAAAGGATGCTCTC
This sequence comes from Protopterus annectens, assembly GCF_019279795.1. Classification (NCBI taxonomy): domain Eukaryota; kingdom Metazoa; phylum Chordata; order Ceratodontiformes; family Protopteridae; genus Protopterus; species Protopterus annectens. The sequence continues at coordinate 1,965,057,728 of NC_056726.1, forward strand.
CCTCTAGAAATCAAATCTAATTTATAATGAGAGATAAATGTATGCGAATTGGCCCATGTGGCTGCCGCACAGATATTATCTAAAGGTACTTTTGACCAGAAAACTGCAGAAGTGGCCATTGATCTAGCGGAATGAGCCTTCAGTAAGCCAGGAGGAGATAAGCCTTTGTCCTTGTATACTTGTGCAATACAAAGAGAGATCCACCTTGCTAAGGACACTTTCGAAACTGCTTTGCCAAAACATGGTTTTGAAAATAAGACAAACAGTTAATCTGACTTTCCGTAGGGTTTAGTCCTATGAAGGTAAAAATGAAGCTGTCTATGGACGTCCAATAAATGGAGTCTATATTTGCCTTTATTCTGGAAATTTGGGAAGAAGACTGGCAAATTTATAGATTGGTTAATATTGGCTGCTGAGGACACCTTGGGAAGGAAGGAGGGGTTTGTACGCAGCAAAACCCTGCCCTTGTGAAAAATCAAATAGGGGGGCACGCAGGATAAGGCCTGTAGCTCTGAAACCCTTTTAGCTGAGGTGATGGCAACCAGGAATGTCGTCTTCCAAGACAAGAATTTCATAGGGACTGAACCGGCAGGTTCGAAAGGCAGAGAGGTCATTGCTTGAAGGACTAAAGTCAGATCCCAGGGATGAAGTGTCTCTTTAATTGGAGGTCGCAAGAGAAAGGTGCCCTTCAGGAATGCTTTACACAATTTGGCAGAGGCCAGAGCAACCTTATTTTCACCTACATGGAAATTAGAGATGGCAGCCAGTTGAACCTTCATGGTGAAAGAACTTGCACCTGACTGAAAGAGTCCAGCCAAAAAATCTAAAACGACTGGAATGGGGGCTGCAAAAGGGTTCTGATTGCGTTGAGAGGCCCAAACGGAAAAAGTCTCCACTTGCTACTATAGAGTTTCCTAGTGGAGGCTTTGAGAGATGCTACCAGAATGTTCTTAACAGGGGATGAAAGTCCGGGAGTCCTGATGATCATGGGAACTGGAGCAGCCACGCCGTCAGCTTGAGACTGTCCAGGTTGGGTAGGGGCAAGCCCGACGGATGAGCAAGTAGATCCGGGCATAGATCTAGAGTCCATGGAGGAGCCAAAAGGTGAGACCATAGGAAGGGAAACCACACTTGGCGAGGCCAGAAGGGAGCTATGAGAATGACTTTGCACTGCAACCGGCAAGCTTTCTGAAGGAACTTCAGTATCAGACATAACGGGGGATAAGCATAAAGTAACCCGGGAGGCCAAGCATGGACTAGAACGTCCCTTGGGACATCCCCTGGAGGGGGGATCAGAGAGAAGAAGTTGCTGCACTTCGTGTTGGAAGGAGACGCAAAGAGGTCGCAGCAAGGTTGACCTCATACGAGGAAGATTCTTTTTGCCACCGATGGATTTAGAGACCACTAGTAAGGCAGAAGGATTGCTCGGCTTAGACTGTCCGCTAAAGTGTTGGAGCGTCCCGGGATATGCGTTGCTATCAGAAACCAGTTGGTGGATATGGCCCACTCTCAAACTCTCATGGCCTCGCGACAAAGAGGGTAGGATCGGGTCCCTCCCTGCTTGTTGATATACCAGACTACTGACATGTTGTCTGACTGAATGGCCACTGTCCCTGGAGGTAGGACAGGATGGAAGGCTTTCAACGCTAAAAGCACTGCCCTCATCTCCAGGACATTGATGTGTAGCTTGGTCTCTAGTAGGGACCACGTGCCTTGGACTGTTCTTCCCAGGAAGTGCCCCCCCCCCACCCGAGCTGGGAGGCGTCCGTGGTCACCGTGGCTTGGGCCGGCGGGGCTAGAAAGTTGCGCCCCGCAAGTATGTCTGATGACTGAAGCCACCACTGGAGTGACATTATGCATGTCCGGTTGATTCGGATTTGGAAAGTTATCGGGAGGTCTAGCTAGGACCATTGAACTGCTAAATTCCACTGAAGGGTTCTCATATGAAAACGTGCAAGAGGGAGAATGGAAATGGAGGCTGCCATTGAACCCAAAGCCCTGAGAACATCGCCTGCTGTGACTACAGAGTGCTCTGAGATAGCTGACACGTGGAGTCTGAGATTTTCTATCCTTTCCGCGGTGAGAAAGATCTTTGACTGAATAGTATCCAACCATGCCCCGAGGAAGTCTATGACCTGAACCGGAGCCAGGTGGGACTTGCTGAGGTTGATCGTGATGCCTAACTTGTGAGCCAGACCGAGAAAGTAGTGTAGGGCCTGGCACAAGAGACGTTTGGTGGATGCAGTGAAGAGCCAGTCGTCTAGGTAGGGGAATACCTGAATGCCCTGAAGTCTCAGGTGAGCCGCTACGACTGCCATTACCTTAGTGAACACCCTGGGGGCTGTGGTGAGACCAAAGGGTAGGGCTCCGAATTGAAAGTGACCGGCCCCTAGCCGGAAGCGCAGAAACCTCCTGGAGCTTCTGTGGACCTTGATATGACAGTAAGTGTCCTGGAGGTCTAACGAGCACATCCAGTCGCATTCTCTTAGAAACGGTAGAATGGACTGTAGAGTGATCATCCGGAATTTTTGTTTCTCTACCGACAGGTTGAGGATATACAGGTCCAGTATGGGCCTGAGGTCCCCCGTCTTCTTTGGCACTAAAAAGAACCTGGAGTAGATGCCTGATCTGGACTGGTCGGGGGGGGACCAGTTCGATGGCTCGTTTTTGTAACAGTTTTGAAACCTGTAAAGCTGCGGCCTCCCTGTGATCGGGTGGAACATCTGGGAGGCGTGCTGGAGTTATGGGAGATGATATGAAAGGGATAGAATAGCCTCTGGATATGATGTTTAACACCCAGCGGTCTGTAGTAATGGACTCCCATGCCGCTGGATGTAAGGAGAATCTTCCCCTGACTGCCTCCAGAGTAGAGCAGTCGGGCAATCCCTCAGGTTTGCTGTGCGGGCCTGTTAGAAAAGGGTTCCCTAGACCCGAAGTTTCTGGGACCCCCTCTGCCTCTGGGATGGCATCGGTCTTGTCCCCCTCTGCCTCTGGGGGACGAATAGTCCTGAGTGTCCTGGAAAGACTGTGATTTCCGGAACCACATCTTCTTTTGCCCCTTTTGGTTCCTGGAATAGGATCTCTGGGGGTTAGAGAAGCGGATTCTGAAGGCAGACAAAGTCTTTCGGTCCTTCTCACTCTGGGTGAGCATATCGTGTACTGTCTTCCCAAAGAGGGATGATCCATCGAAAGGGGCGTTAATAAAAGACACCTTAAAGGGGACCGCAAATTGACACAGTCTGATCCAGGCGTGTCACCTCAAGGCAATGCCTGTACCAGCAGCTCTAGTGGCTCCCTCCGTAGCATAGGAGAGGAGACGCATAGATGTATTTGTCACTGATTTCAGTGTAGTCATCTTCGCAGTAAAGGACTGCTTGTCCTGCTGTGACAGAGACTCCGGGGGAGACTCAGTTAGTTCCATTATAAGATCACGCTGCAGTCGGGTAACATGTGCCAAGTAATTTAGTGCACGGATAGAAAAAGTCGCTGATGAGTACATACGCTTCCGAAACGATCCATCGACCTGGACTCCTTGTCTGGTGGATGGACCGAGGAACTCTCCTGTGCCAGTTCCTTCTTTGTGACAGCTGCAACCACCAAAGCATCCACAGGGGCTCCTTTGGACCATGCCTGCCTATCTGATGGCGGGGAAAGAATTTTGTCCGTTCTTTTGGGTATAGGCTCCACGGTGTCAGGATCCTTCCATGCCCTAGTGGTGATGAGGTCCACCAAAGGGTCGGCTGGTGAGGAAACCCAGGAAGTAGATGGGCCCACACCAAAGGCCTCCAGAAACACGGACTCATCCACAGAGGGTTTGGGGGCTGACCAACCTCCTCTTTGGCGGAGGATCTCCATAATGTCTACGAAGGAGACGTCCTCGGGAGGTGATCTGGGGGAACCCTCTCCTTCATCTAAGTCCGAATCAGTGGTAATGGACTCAGGGGAGTCCAAGTGCCTCCTTTTACACTTGTGTTTACGAGGTTCCTCTCCAGTGGGACTTTCTGAAGAGGACTCGTAATCCTCCAGAGGTTCCCTGAGGGGAACAACCTGGGGATGCTTTGGCACAGGCTGTCCCCGAGACAGGGTGAGGGGAACAGAATCCAAAAACATGGAGGTCTGGGTAGGATCCAAGTAGGTGAGCTGTGGTCTCAACCCCTGGGAGAGAACCCTTTCCACTGCCCTGAATGCCGATGGAGAGCCCACCTCCGTAACCCATAAGGATGAGACCCTCCCTGGGTCCGAAGCAGGGATCGAAGCCGAAGGCAGGGTAGTCTGGGCACCAAGGATGGGATCCGAAAGAGAATGACCTCGATCCTCAGGTCCGACTCCCTGACCACGGCCCTGAGAGTCTCCTGGACCCGAAATCGGATCCAAGGAACTGAAGGTGACGGCCGGCGTTGAGGAAACGAGAACCGTCGACGCCGAACCAACAGCTCCAAAGGGCCTCGGATCCGAGAACCTCGAAGCGTCGGGTCGGATCAGGGAAGGAGAGATTGGGTGAAATAGAGTTGTAGAAGGACCCTCTCTGATGGGAGAGGGACCTGGTAAGACCTCCATCTGAATCTGATTATGGATGAACCTCCTCATCAGACTGTCCATGTCAAGGTCGGAGACACTCCGAGTCAACCTTGAAGAAGAAGCGACCAAAGCGGGTCTTGGTTGGATCTGAGGGGACTGCCTCGGCTCCGAGGGTTCCATCGGCTCCGGCGAGAAACGAGGAGAGCAGAGCCAAGGAGAACGGGACCTGGCGACTTTAGAAGAGGGGCTGGAGAAAGACTCCCTGTTGGGGGATCTTATTCTGGGTCTGTCCCTCTCTTTGTGGTGCTTCTCCCACTCTCTCTTGTCCCTACCTTTCTGGGATGAATCGGAGGCCGCAGGATGAGTGGGAAGTTGAGTCCCTGCATGCAAGAAATCAGTGGCTGGAGCGGAGAGCGAGGCAGACTCAAGGGCAGAAGCTGGCAGCAGACCCTTGGCCACGAGCTTAGCCCAACGTCTTTCAAGGCCCTGGGGTTAAAACCCGCACAAATGTCGCAGGAGACTGACAAATGGGAGACCCCTAAACAAAGAACACACAGAGTGTGGCCATCGTCTGGTGAGAGCTTGTGACCGCACTCAGTGCATTTTTTAAAAAGAACTTTAGGCTGTTCAGCCATAAGGGAGGAACAGTAACTAAACCCTAAGGCCCATACACACACACAAAACAAGGGATGGGGCCTAGGCAGAAACTAAAACTACCTACAAGCTACACAGAAAAAAACTTTTTTTATTTATTTTTTTTTAACACAACGACAACGCGTGAAGGGGGGAGGAAAAGGGGAACAGGTACACACAAACCAACTGTACTGAAAAGAGAAAAAAAAAAGAGAAACCTTACCACTTTCGCTTAGAGCTCAGAGACCACGATGCTAACTCTTAGAGCGGCAAACGAGATCTGGGGTTAGCCAGGAGTAAGTGATGTATTATAAGTAGGGGAGGAGCTTGGAGCTGATGCTTGTAAAAGTTTTGCCGGCTCGGATCCGAATACCCATATGTGCAGAAAGAATGAAGTTAACTACTTCAGATTGTATGGATAACCTTACCTTTCAATTTTCCACCACAGTCTAAAATTTATCAACAGTTTTTGCAGTCCAATTTCAAACTTTCAATAGTCGCATGCAGTGTACTACTAAGCTATGGATTGTGTTTTATATTTTAAACTGATGCAGTTTACTAGATTCATGCTTTTACACTTTAGAGATACAGAGATGCTACATAAAGTTTCCAAAAATGTGATGTGGCCTAGGATTCTAAACTTTGTAAAAATCTGAAAGTAAAACAGAAGATATGTAAACTTAACTGTAACAAGCTATGACTGAAAGCAACTCCAACAAAGTTCTACAGAAGGTTTCAGTGAGAGTTATTTGACTGCTGTAATACCCATTGCCATGAAACTGTACGGTTAAGGGAAAACTGTAGAGAAAAAACGAAAACAGGTCAATACTCTTCCTCCAGTTCTTAAAAAACAATTCTGGTACACTTCCTAGCCAAAATTTGCCTCTATTCTTGCTCAACTCCAGGATAAACTACATCCTATATACCTACTCATACCTTACACCATCTTACACTTCCTTCCTCACTCACTTCCTTACTTCAATCAATTTCTCTCTCCTGACTCTGTTTCTAAATATACAATAACCTTGTTTTTGTCTGACTTCATATTGCAATTCCTCTTTTGTATTACACTAACTTACCTTTAATTCTCTTTAAACTGGCTAAAATTTCTCAAATATTAAATCTGTCATATAACTTGCATCTATTCTTAACCAATGTTTTCACAATAAGTCTAATTTGGTACAATTATTTAAACTGTAGATGTTTTTTGCATTATTTTTGAAGACTGTAAAATGATTGTTCTTAAAATGTTTTTGCAATACTTTGGAGCTTTTCTCCCAGGACCTCGGCTGTAAATGGGCACCTATCCAGTCAGATGGTCCCAGTAATCAAATGTCAATAAATAAACAAACAACAAGAAATATTTCCCATTCTATCTTGAGCATTTCTGCAGCAGTTATGTCTCTGTCTCACTCTTATTGCTTTATTTTTTTCTTGAAGCATTTTGCCCTGTATCTGTTGATCTTCAAACCTTCCTGCATCAAACTCAAACTCATTTGTTCTCCTATTCTGGGTATTCCCAGCACAGAAGTGAAAGCCATCTTGAAGGGCTGTTCTCTTGAAAGACATGAGAGTTGCTAGTGCTGTGGCTGTCTGAGGACCATCTAGTCTATGGAGGCCCTACCTCTTTGATGGGCCAACCAAGGAACCCACAGTGTGGGGCTTTATGCACCTTGGAGAGGAAGGGCTTCTGCTGCCCCCAGATATATTTACCCCCCCCAATTCCTTGCTGCCATCTAGTTTCTGCCCTCCCATATATTTAAAGGCTTGGAAAGACAGACAATTTCTAATTAGTCCCTAAACCTCATCACTAGGTGGTGATGACAGCACTGACCAACATGGGAATACCCTTGAGCACTGCCAAACATATATCCTCCAGTAACTACTGTCTGCAGCATAGGATAACAAGCCTCTGTTCCCCACGTTTATGGCTAACAATGTAAGCCCTCCATTCATTGTGATGATTGGCATCCAGCTCTCCCTTCCCCCAGGATGGACAAGCCAGCAGAAGATGCTCATACCGATACATCCCATGCCTGATTCGTCTAGCACTTGAGCCAACTTAGTCAGAGTTTCATCCCTCTATGCCTCAGATCCAGGTACTCTGTTTACTAATTTCTGATTTGTCACACCCCAAAAATGGCCTGATGGGGACTAGAATACTGACATTATTAAACTGCATTGTTAAGGCTTTGCCTGTCTGAAGTAACTGCTGTTTAATGAGGTCATGACTCTCTGGTGGCATTCAGTAAGAGAACTTTGATTTCCCAATGTTTAACCATCACCGCAAGTATATTAAGAGTGTCTTTGCAATGTCTTCTTTTTTTTTTTAACGTTCATTCTCTTACTTCACAATACATATCTCTCAACATTCCAGCAATTTAATAGAATATCCAGAATTTTGTCTCATATCTTTGATCTCCTACTCATAAAATCTGTTTTTTTTTGGCAAATCACTGAGGACTGCAGTCACTAAATAACAACAGACACTTAAATGTCAGGCTTGATATCCTTCAGTAAAGGTATACTAATGCAAAATCTGTTATTATAGCAAAGTTCTAAGTTTATAAGATCATTTTAAGATCTCTCCTTATTTTGGGGCCTACAAGTGAAATCTGAATGCTAGTCTTGAAGGAGTAAGCTGATCTTGTTTTTAAGACAAAGTTTCTAGTTAAAGTGTGAAATTAAAGTTATGTACTCACCATAACTATGCATCTGCGTTGACCATTTTCATTCTTCCTTAACATATGGGTTACAGATCCGACTCAGCCACATATCTCGGACTTATGGATCTGACTGTCAAGCTCCTCCCTCTACTCAAATTGCCCCAGCTAGCCTACAATAAATCAGACTGAGTTTGCTGTCTTATATATCCCCAGACAGAGTAGGAAGAAGGAAAATAACAGTAAGTCAGGGCTCAGACCTGGAAATAAAAGGTTCCAAAAGGCCCGTGAGATCACTCCAGAACAAAATCAGGATCCTTGGGTGGTTGAAAGGAGATGGGAGTGCTGGTGTTACTCATAATTCAGGTTTGCATTCTATAATCAATGGCCTGAATAATGGATCTACCCATAGCCACCATCTCAGGATAGAACGCAGTAGGAGACTGTTGCTGTAATGTGGTGGGTCTTCTATCTTTGTTTTCCATACTCTACACTAGTGGGAGAATCCCTGGGGGACATATCAACCTGCATTTAAAGAGTTTGCTTCTCCCATACTTGAACCAGGCACTGGTATGTCCCCGGAGGCCATGTCTTACCCTCATGTCACATACCCTTCTGGTACTACCCACACCATGGGACATGGAAATAAAAGAAGGAGATTGGTCTGACAGCCTGTCTGAGGCTTCTGTATAGTCACATGCCATAGGCTGATGCATATTTCTTGATTTATTTTTAAGTTTATGAGGTATACAAAGGGTAGGTGGGGAGGGGGTATATCAGAGTTCAAGTCAGGGAACAAAAACTAGCTACAGCAATATCAAATAATGGCTGTGCATGGTCAGCCATTAAAAAATTAACAAATTCCACAATTCTCCTTCTAAATAACAAACTGAAGTCTATTTCTGCAATGGTGATATTATGAATACTGCATTGAATAAAATGATAGCAGTTTCAGTACCACAGTTCAAACCACAATTACATGCACAAAAGTGAAATAACAGCAAGTTTTCCTGTCAAAACTTCTAAAGAAAACTTTTAGTGAACGGAAAAAAAAAAACAGGTGTAATTAACTTGTGACTCTGGAAGTGCAATGCAATGAGAGGAATTAAAGTATAATGGTCTTAGTACGGAACTCACAAACATTCATATATGGTCATAAAACGCGTTTGAAGGGTAAAAATTCTCCAGGAATCAACAATCAGCTTAAGATAAACAGTGTAAGAGTTATATTGTGCAGTCAAGTAAACAGATAAGCATATGCCAAATTTATAATCAGAAAAAATACAGTCAAAGCATCAGAATATACTATCCAAGTGTTGACAGAAAATGAATAGGGAGGAAATAAAAACCCCAAAGGGTTTTTTATCTTAGCTCATCAGCTGACGAGAGGCAGAGTAAGAAGCAGCCTTCCAAGAGATCCATCTCTTACTATGGCACTAGAAAAATAAAAGGGTCATGTCTGAGGGTGTTTCCCTGTACTGCCTTTTGACTGGTCCATAAAACCCACAGACAGACAAGTGGGAGGGACTCTGAGCTTTTGGAGGCTGCCAGAGGAGAGTAGTAGGGCACTACTACTCAAATGCTAGTAAGGAAGTGTGTTTTTTGAACATTAGGTGTAGGTTGTGGCAATGCCATTTGTAATAAATTATAATACTTCTTCAAAAAAGAAGGGATATCAACTAGCTCCCAATGAAAAAATATTGTTCGTCCTTGTAACAGTTTCAGAAAAGGAAATTCCTTTGTAGCAGACTCGGTGGAAATACTTTCCTCTGAATAAGGATCAAGAATATGGGCAGGAAAAAAACAGAAGATGTCTTATCCATCTCTATCCCCCATCAAGTAAAACTGACATGCAATCCTCAAAAACTAACCAATTTTCAACAGAATAACACAATGGGGAAGATGAATGTTTAAACTTTTTTTTTTTTAGGAATATCCCTAAAAGGGTACAGACTCAAGGATGGCTTATCACCTTGGAAAACAGGTTTCAACCAAATTATGTAGAAAAGCACTCCCCTTTCTACTGAGCCACCCAAGACCAAAAAAGTGGGCTCAGCTATGCCCACTGAGGTCACCTGAACAGTCACAATGTATGTGACTAACCCCAAGTCTATGGTGATGGCTGTACAGACTACATAAGAGGACTCTGGGGGGAAAAAGCTAATAGTGTAAGGAACCAGTATTGGCCACTGCAAAGTCACCCACCAGTGGCTGAGGCACAGATTGAGCCCAATGAGTTGGCAAGAACTCCTTGCAAGTTCTCTTTTTCTTAGGCCTAGAAGAAGGCAGAACCATGGGACCAGTAAGCTGTTCCATGGCTCTGCTGAGAATGAGACCTGACTACCAGTTAGCGCAGCTGGAATGAGTTAGTAAATGGTAAGTTGTCAAATGAAGTGTTCATAATCACAAAACACACTTGCATTCTGAAAATACATCAGCTCAAGTAAAACACAGTAAATGCCAAATTAAGCACCAATTTCCCCAGAAAAAGTGACTTAAGTGCAGACAGTTAAAGATAAAAACAGAAGGTAAACCTTCTGAGAGACTAGCAGACGCTTCACAATCATCAAAACACACAGTACCCCAAAATGATGTGTTTTAGACAAACAAAAGTACATTTTTCATAGAAAATAACATGTGGAATGTTTGCCCCAAAGGGGACCTAACTGCCCAACAATGGAAGGAAGAAGCTGACCACTGATCTTCTGAAGCCTAGGAGAGATGTACTCACAAAGGGGATATGAAAGTGCTGAAGAGTTCTGCAACCCAGCTGTTGGTTTTCTTCTTTGACAACTTGTGCTGCCAGTAGCCTGGGTACATGTGTGGAAGGAGCCAAAAGCTTTGGGAGCCTGTCCATTTGTTACATCCTTGGCAGGATATAATCCATAATAGCTAAGGCTACTGAGGCATTCATCAAATGATGAACAGCAGTTTCTTACATTGTGGTTTCACTACTACATAATCCCATGTTAGTTTTTATTGTAAGGTATTCCACCAGCAAAATCTACATGACTTGATTGTCTAGGTAATAAGAACCTTCTACTGATTCATTTAGCATATAAGTATAGTAGCATATAAATTAATTTAGGTAGTGAGGCATTGGGGGTTCAGTCTTTCATGAAGTTTTGGCAGGAGGTTTCAGTTTCACAAAACATTTTCTGCAGGGGGGGGGGGTGTGCACCCTTATCAATAAAATAGAATGTACAAACAACAATTGTTGCATGGGAAAAAACTGTACAGTTTTGTATAGTTGTACCCAACTTCAAGGGTTTGTTGCTTTCTCTTACATCAGAAAGGAAAGTGACCAATACAGTAAAAAAAAAGCTGAGGGTGCATACATGCTGGTGAGTTTGCGATTATCAGTAGTTGGTTTTACAACCAATAGACATCCAATCCACTATCCATCTGAGTAACTTTAACTTTGTGCACTGTAGAAAACAAAGAACAGACTTCAATAACATAAAAAAGGGTTAGAAAGATTGAAATTTTAGGGCTTGGTGGGAAAAACAGATACATGGGAAAAATACTGGTTATCTGCTGTGTTGGGAGGGGATATGGGTTGAACAGATTTACATAGTTTTGCTATATGGAAAGCTGGCAAGATTATGTGAATCAGCAGTTCAAACCTAAGGTTTAGGTGAGTTAATGCACGCTTTGACAGCCATCTAACTAGGGTATCCTGCCCTGATGAGGAAAGAACATTTTATTTCCCCCAAAAAATATATGTACATTGTTATTTGTTTTTCATGTGGGTTTGAGGAGTCGCAGGGGTGGGGGTCATAATATTAGGAATGGTATTACAATGTATAAGCGTGTCCAATAAAAATGTTGCACTATTTTTATATGAAGTAGTGAAATGCAATTTAAAGAATGTCTAGGGAATACAATTGTGGAGTGGGTTATGCATCAAAAAAGGCTTTGCATTGTGAAAGTTTAGAGTGGAATATACGTAGAAATGGCTGCTTATTCTATATTAACCTGGAACATGAATGTTCTTGTGTTATGAAGAAAAAGAAAATGGTATCTTACGTACAGAGGAGTAGGGTGCAAATAGCAATACTGCAGGATATGCATTCATGCAGAATAGAATACGGGACGGTATTTCAAGAAAATCTTTACATGGTAGATGAATAGAGTGATCAGGATATGATTCTGCTGGTGAATTTCATGGTAATACTGAGTTTGACAAAGGTGATGTAGTTATAGGCTCAACAGTTAATTGCTATTATACAGGAAAAATAAAAAAAATGGGGACTGGCAGTCAGGCTATAGGCAAGTCACCAGGGTAAGCTGGTATACTCATAGAAATCTGGAAGTTGGGGTGGGGAGATTCTAATAACATATAGAAGAAATTATGTAATAGCGTTTTTAAAGGGGAGAGATACATGTAACCTGGAACAAAGTGGGGCCGGTGGTTTCACCTAAAGATGGGAAAGACAATGCAGATCCTTACTCACTAAATCATGACTACAAACTATTTGTGTCTATAGTAGCAAAAAGGTTATCAAGAATGTTGGCAAATTATTTTAGGCTGAAAATAATCACTCATTTTTTTCTGTTAAGGCTTTTCCTCCAACATTTAGGAATGCAGCACACTTGTACTTCTTCAGGCTTTTCAGCAACTTCTAGAGCCAAACATTCCAGCTTCTTGCACTGAAGGCATTCTAAGGTGATTGCACCTTAGCCATATTTTCATTATGAATTATACTTTTGTAGTTACAAATACGTTTCTTCACTTATGTAAAGTTATTTCTACACTTCTTTCAGATATCCATGAAAACATCCAAGAAAAACTATAAAAAGCACACACACACACACACACACACACACACAAAGAAACATGACTGAGTAAAACAACCACCAAGTAAAAATGAACTTACTTAACAGTAAAACTGTTGAGCGCTTTCACTATACAAAATAGCTTCTTCAGACCAAAAGTGAAAACATACAACATCCATACAGACACTTGACTGGAGACTGACATTAGAATGGGGAATGTAGAAAATGAGACAGAGCTAAGAGAGATTAGATGGATAATCTCACTACAGTATCATAAGGGCCATGGATTAAATGAACATTTCCCTTTATGCCCCATTTTAAAATCTAGGGGTCTGAGGAAAAAGTAATTTCTGTAAACCTATATGATTATTATTTTTTATATTTTTCTTTTTGTATATTTTTTAAAAGTATGTTTTTTTTGTTAATGGTTTATAGAAATCAAGTGTCTGTATCTTTAAATATGTGATTCCTATGATTGGTTAGTTGTGCAACAGTGATGTAATTCTATTTAAATGTGGATGTTGTATGTTCTATGTTCAAAAAGTTGCTACAGTTGCTAGCTTTCTTAACAAAACTGGTTCATGTAACCTCTGTTCTTTCTCCTCAGCAGCACTGATGATGACTACTTAACAGTTTTTGTTTCAGGATTTATTTTTCCAGTGGTGGTAGACATTGAAGGTGCACTTTTGGTAAAGACTGATGCAGAAGAAACTTGTTTTAATTTCATGTCATCCTCTTTCCTGTAAAGTTTCTCCTTTACTTCTTTTTATTTACCAGTCATTTTAGAATAAAGAGGGGCATCAATATTTTAATTGGTTCATTACATTTACAAGATTTTTTTCTCATTTAGCTTCATTTTTTTCTAATTTATGAAACTATTTTTAAGTAAAACAAATTCCCCTAAGGCTTTTAATCTATGGATTTTATCTGCTTTGTTACCAAAGCCACAAGACAGAAAAAAAAAAAAACATAAAAACACTTGTAATGAATTTCTCTGCAGCAAATGTGTCTACCACAAGCACAATTAATCTACTCCAGTGAGCAAATCATTACAGAATAAAAATATCCATTCCACTTCAACAAAAAATAATTTTCACAAAATATTTAAATACTTACTAAAAACTTTTAGCTGAAATGGCTGATAAAACTACCCTTGAAAGAAAACACAGTCAGGTGTTTAACACGTCTCAGACAGCAAAGACTGGCCATGCCACAAGATAATAATGTGCTTATATGAGAATTCTGCCAATGGATGTTTCAAAAGCAAAACAGTTACCCTAATGTTAAGGGATCATCAACTATTTAAAAAACGTACTGGATAATGAATGACATTGGTGAACAAAACTGCAAAGGCTATGAATACTATTATAAGACTTCCTCTTCACTTTAGGTACAGGAAATATAAGTTCAGGTCAGAAAACTGATGAAAATTATTAGGACTGGGTATACCTCTCAACTGTACAGATTTTCACAGAATGCCCAGATTGTTGCCCCATATTTTGGTCTGTTTTTCATAAAATTGTGGTTTTCTGGCAAATTAGTGGCAAATCTTTAAAGACTGAAGTTAGAAAATAATGACAGACATTTAGTTTCAGACTTCATGCCCTTCAGAAAAGTCATGCTACTGCAAAACCTGCTATTCTATCAACTTTCTAAGTTTGTAAGAGCAATATTTAAACATTGTCTCAATTTTTGGGTCTTTGTCCCACTTTTATTTATGGATTTGTCCAGATTTCTTGCTCTAAGAGATTGACAGGTATGCTGGGTAATTTAGAAGGATATCAGTGAGAGTGACACTTTTCTTAGCAATAAGTCAGGTGTAGCAGAAAAAGTCTACAGAAGGAAGAAATAATACAGTGATAATCAAAAGATGATTATTTCTACCTTTACTTTGATGCTCTCTAACTTCCTGTTACTCATAACACCTATCCATCTACCATATCATCCTGATGAGTTACTGATGTGAAAAAGACAAGAAATTATTTTGATATTTTCAGCTTTAATGTTCTGAGTATTTCTGTCACCCTTATTTGTTACTCCTATACAATACCACTGTGATGATTCAATCTAGCCCACCCTCCAGAAAAATGTCCCAAGTGGGCCAAAAGTATAACCCAACTAGCAAGCTAATATAAGAGTAAAAAAGCAAATCTAAATTAAAGAAGTGCAGTGATCCAGTTAAGAGATTTTACTAATGTAAAATAACTGACATGAATATGACTATTAAGGCTAAATAAATTCTAAAAATATATACTAATATAATTATATGTATGCTGCAGAATACGGGTCTTAAATATAAACACATTTACATTTAACAGCAAATGAATGTTATATCTAAATCTATACACATCAAGTATACAGTAGTCTCAAGCATAACCTGAAGTTATTGTGTTTGAGAAAAAAATCCTCACTAATTTGCTGTTAATCTGATGGGTCTCCTCCTTTTCAAGTGATTCTTTCAGATAAAACTGGTTATGAGTAAGTTAGGGGAAAAGTATAAGCAAATGACTCTGTCTAGAAATGCAGAATTAGTTTGGTCCTGTTACTAAAGATTTGTCTTTATTATTAAGAGTGTTATCAAATACTGTACATCAAGCTGTAAAGGTTGTTTGGGTTTTTTTAGTCATAGTCATGACAGTATCATACATGTATACTTGTGGAAATACAACTTGCACTATGCTACTTATTAAAAAAAACATGAGAAAGTCAGGTTGTTACAGTTAAATTTCTTTAGACTACTTCAATTATAAAACAGAAAAAACAACAAAGATAGCTATCATGACTACTTATAATATACTTCAAAAGTAATAACAGAACAATTTATACGGTATGTTTTCCTTATACAAGTTATAATTACACTGCAATAACCTGGCAATGGTTTTCTGCATTATTTGATGGTATAACATACATTGTATGTGTCATGATTCTGTAGAGGATCTGCAGCAGGATTTCACCTCTTAATAAAGTTGAATCACCTTCAGATTAATCCAGGGACTAAATATGATTAACAGCAGGGTGAACTGGATTACAAAATCAAACCTAAGAACTCCAGTCAACAAGGCAAGGCATCATTTAAAATAATGGCTTACATGAATGCTTCTTGTGACTCGTGCTCACCAAGGGGTATATAAGACACATCACATTTAAAAGTACTCATGTGAACCCTGTCTACAAATATAGCTCAAGTCATTCAGAATGCATTAAAATTCTTCTGTAATTCTGTACCTGGGAAGATCCGATTCTGTTCACCTTCTGATGCTAACAAAATTACAGATACGAATAACCAAAAAATTTGAGTTGATTTATTCCTGATTTCAGAATTTAGCACTTAGAAATATGAAGTGCAAGTGTGCTCTATGGCATAGGCTGGACTGAGAACAAGACAACTCAGGTCCAGTTAGTGGCCATAGTCACTGAGAAGTCAGCCATGGAGTAAAGAAGAAGCAACATTTTTGCTGGGTGTTCAATTCCTGGGGGACCAACAGGGTTTCCTGCAACAGCTAAAGCCCATGGCAACAGCTGCCGCAACAACATGAGCACTTGTAAAATCCTCTGTAGCCTTGTTCTCACTGACATACCAGCATGTTAGACACAAGGGCGGGGCATGCTAGAGCACAAAAATTAAAAAAAAAAAAAAAAAGGCCGCTTAAGAATAACTGCTTGCCTAAGGCTGACTCTCACCATCTCATCACAGCTAGCAATGTGGCTATTGCCAATTAGTGAGGGAATGAATAACTCAGAAGAGTAAGGAAGGAGCTTCATGGTCAGGGTGGGAATGGCAATAAAATATTTAAAAAAAGAAACATGACCTGCAGAATTAAAATTAATTAACCTATTTTATGACTACAGTATTCAGTCTATTATTCATATGCAAAAAATTGTTTGGGATAAATCTCAGACTGATGACTGCATTCATGACATGGGGGGGTGCTGCTCTGATTTGTACTGCAAACCTTAACTGGTGAAGACTAGAGATGAATACAGCACCCAGCCTAGGGGTTGGAGACACACTGCCAGCTGCTGGCAGGATTCTAAGCCTGATGTCAATGCATGTCACATAAATGGTGACAGGAATAGAAATATAACATAATATAAAAAATGCCATATCAAAAGAATGAGGCTGCAGTTGGATACTTTTATCACTCTGCTGGCCCTGAATATCAGACAAGCACCAGATGAAATGTATGATTCAAGTATCCGGAAATTGTGGGAGGTACCAGGAGAACCAGAAGGCCACCTGTCAGGGGAGCCAAAATATTTAACATAATAAAAAATAACTTTTAATATATTTTATTATTATTGTTTTATTTGTGATGGTGCCTGGATTCAAGGACTTAAAGCTGAACACAAACTTGAAATGAATTTGACCTGTGCCTTCTACCATTGCTCATTTCTCTATTACTCACAGATCAGAGGTACTTGTCTCTCAGGCAACTTGGAAAGGCTGTAGCTCGAAAAGGTATTCAAGTTTAAACAAGATTAACTGCAACAGCTTTGGAAAGCAGTGGGATGTTTTACAGTTTAGGTTTCTGTGACAAGGACATTTAGGGGTAGGCAGCAAGGCTTAGGATTACTGCTAGGGAGTAACGAAGTTTTCGGGTTGGGGCTATGAAGCAGAATTCAGGATCGCAGTTAAAGAGCAATTGTGAGTCTTAGGTTCTGGATTAAGTTTCAGAAAGCAAATGAGAGTTTTTGAGTTAGGGAGAGGTGATTGGGAGTTTTAGGATTAGTTTTAGGGACTGAGGTTTGGGATAAGACTTTATGAAGCAAATGGGACTTTTAGGCATAGATATGTGAGGGTACAAAGATCAATCTACTGTAGGGACAGAGACTTGACATTTTGAGACACTGGCAGCAAGCAGGTGAACCTTGAGCTAATAGAATGTGAACACTTGTAGCAGATCTCTTCTTTTCACATTACCTCATTTGCTGTGCTACCATCAATTACAGCATTGTGAACTGCTAAAGAGACTATGCACAATGAATTTCTATATGTTTGTGCCTACAACAGAATCTGTTATGTGACAATTCATCCACTTGGGCCACACTGAGCAGTGCTAACTTCTTGCTGAAGACTGGGAAACTCGCTGATGTGTCCTGGGGTGGATACGTGAAAGGAACAGAGGGGACATCATCCACTGCCATCACAATGAATGCACTCCCATACACATTGCTGGCTGTGTGAAATACAGATGAAGAAACTAAAGAAAAAAAAAAAACATGAATCACCTCCTGATGACTTCTCCCAGCCGACCATCATCCTGCCGACAGAGAACAAATGGTTTAATTGGCCATGGAGAGGTTTGATTGATTACTGACAGATAGCACAGGCAAAAAATGCAAAAACATCTTGAATATTTTTCTAACAATGTAGAGAGGACAGGTTTTATAAAGCCACACATCTCACTACACAACTTCAATTAGAAGCGGAGCTTTACTAAATTAATAGGGCTAAATTTTCTGCCCATTAAAACTAATACTGCAGTGAGTGATGAAAGAGGTTAACCTAATTTTGTTAATGCAACTGATTGCTGTAAAAACAGTAAAAAGGGTATAAAACCGAATTCACTTATTCAAAAGGGTTCATTCCTGCACAATGCATCACTCCACACATACCTCTAAACTGTCCAGATTTTTGTGTCACATTTTTCATCTGTTCTTCATAAAATGTTTGTTTTTCTGGCAAAAAATAAAGTAAATAATGACAAACATTTGAATTTCAGGCTTTAATAGGGCAAAACACTTGCTAAACACTCAAGCTGCAGTGGGCAGCCCACAGGGCAATGCACAGAACTGATAGTGTGAACCAGACACATGAAATCCCTGACATCTAATGAAGAGATGAACAATAGGAATAAGATGATATTCATCCTTCAACTCCAGGGACATCATGAAGCAGTGGTCTGGCAAAAGGGGAAGCACTATCTGCAGGGTGAGCATCTAAAACTTGGGTACCTTGTCTAAAGTATTCAGAAAGGATAGGCCAAATACCAGTCTTCAAAACAGCTCTTTTTTGGTAACCAGGAAGGTTCTGGAGTAGAAACCTTTCACTCTCTCTAAGGCAGGGACCGGTTCTATGACCCCGGATTCCAGAATTTACCAGATTATAGGAGAAAATAAAGTCTGGTCTGGCAGGAGCGGGCAGACTCCCTTGAATGGGGGTGGATATTCCTTCCACTGCCACCTGTAACTTCTGCCAGTGATGTTCAGCACCCATTTGTTGGGACCAATAATGGCCAGGCCACCTTGTTGACAGCTAACATTCAATATGTGGAACCTAGAAGGGGACCTGAGAAAGATGGGTACCACGCCTTTGTATAGTCACAGGTTAGAAGGGGGGTTATCCTGTTTGGGAAAAGGACCCCACTTGTTAGGTTTGGCAGAGTTCTTGTCCTGCCATTTCCTTTTGGTGCCTAGGTTTTTATTTATTGCTTTGCTTGTTTATTTATTTATTTACTTATTTAACGGGAAAGTCTAACTGGGACAGAGCCCATTTTCAGTGAAGGCCTGGGGAGAAACACTTCAGAAGCATGTCTTCGTAATGTGGGAGGAAAACAACGCAAATGCAAGGAGGACATGCAGACTCCACACAGAAGGCACTCCAGCCAAGAATCGAAACAGAGAACCTCTTGCTGTAAGGCGACGATGCTAACTGCTGCACCACTGTGTCCAGTTGTTTGTTTGGCTGGGACTTTTCTTTGCTGGCCCATGGAAAGTTATCCTGCTTATTGGAGGGGAACTTGGGAATATGGAACATTTTTCTATACCCCTTGCATCAGTTTACCTCTGTCATCCCAATGTTTAAGGATCTGATTAGCTACATTACCAAACACACAATCAGAACCAAATGGAGCACTCAAAATCTCATTTTTTTAACTCATCAGAAAACTTTTAGCTGTGCAACAAGCATCAACTCCTTATCAACAGCGACTTTGTTATATTTCTGGAAAGAGTATCACCTTCACCAAAGGCACTCTTTAAGGCATGTTTAGATAATTGAGAAACACTGGAAACAATATCTTTGACATAGCCTTTTTGCTCAGCAGGTAACGAGGGAGTGAACTCATCTAAACTAGACATACACCTCAACACAAATTTCCACACAGATAGTTAAACACTTTGAAAGCTATGGTGCTGGACTACATCATCTTTTTTCCCTGCAATTCTTGCCACTTGCTTAGTTTCTGTGAAGGGATTGGGCTAAATGAAGACATAGTCTTTTTACTGGAAGCGGTTGCTGGGGACTCAGAAGCAGGGTTCACAGAAAAGGGGGCTTGGAAACCAGGCAGGGCTGAGAACATCCTAAATTTCTTAAATACTTTTTTAAGCAAAGACTCATTTGGTGGAGGAGAATTGTAAGCTTACTTAAAAACAAACTCCAATGCTGGGATCAATGGAGGGAAGGTTGACACATCCAGGGCCTCATTTTCCAAAACAACATCATATACCCTGATGATTTTTGGGCAGCCAGTGATTACTCTGAATTCAATACATCCCTAAATCCAGCCAGCATTAAGAAAAAAGAAAACATCTGTTTGGGGTTCTCAACCCGTTTGTCCTCAGATGAAGCTGAGACTTCTGAAACCCCAGATTCTAGATACCTTTCAAAATCACAATCCTATTTTTTATATATTCCTTGCTTTCCTTTATCCCTAACCATATTGCAAAATGATCAACAAATCCTGTTTTAACTACCTCCCCCTTCTCCTATAACTAAACCTTCTGATACTAATAAATAATCTATTTAAGTTCTATACATACCCTTTTGTACGTCCATGAATATTTGTCCCAAAGTTTTAACTTACATCTTATAACTTGTAACATTATGCTTATATAATTTTCTCTCTTTTTACCCTTGCCTCTTAAATCATAACTAAAGTCTCGTTATTGTAATATACATGTCTATCACCACAGTCTATAAAAGCTGATGAAATAAGCTTTTGCTTTCTTTACAATTAGTATAAGCATATAATGTTATAATTCTATATACTTATTCTTTCCATTTTAAATCTAGAATGGTTAATCTTTCCATTTTTGCTTTAGTTACATCTAATATCTTTAATGTATTTCTATAAAACATGGCTATTCCAGAACATTTCTCATTTCCCAAATTCCAGATTATCTTTCCTCCCCATATTTTCTCTATTTGCAATGTTTCTTCATTTGTTAAAAGTCTTGTATCTTCCAATACAATTGCATCTACATCACATGTATTGCACCAATTCCTATTCTTAATACTAGTCACAATTTCTGAAAGCACTCAAATTTTTATTTTCCCTTTTCCTTAAATTCATGGTTTCATAAGTTATCTTTTCCATCTTACCACTATTCTTCAGGATTGTCTTTGCATCCTCCTTTTGTATATTCTCCATAATATCTCCCAGGAAGTACCTCCTTCATTTTCTGGCTCAATCTGCACCACCATTTCTTTACATACATCTCACCCCACAACCGTCCCGACTAGAGAGTTGTAATTATACATCCATCATTTGCTCACTCATCTCCATCATACAGTTTTCTCTGAAGCATTTCCTCAGAATCCTGCACACATTCTCTGGTCTCGATATTTGCTTTCTCCTTCATTTCTTTCGCCACCAACTCCTTCTCTCTCCATCTGCCTCCCCATCTCTCTGGTCTGCCTCTCCACCTGGAGCAGAAACCGGAAGTCCTCCTCCAAAATGGGTCCCACTCTCAAAAATGACAAGTAAGGGAATTTCTCAGATGCCTTAATAGTATTAATTCTATCTCAAATCTCCCCTAAAAAAAGGCTACAAGCCTAGTGAGACAAACCTGACCAACAAAAGGATAAACAAAACATTGTATATAAATATTTACACAACAACTTTCTCACTGTAATATATATTTATTCAGTAAATAATTCTGTCCAGGGTCTGAAAATGGTCAGAAGGGATTAGTGCTATACTCTTTTTATCCAGTCTTAAATGTCTGTGTCAAACCTGCCATTTGGAGGAACAGATGAGCCAATCTGTCTGGCAGTTGACACAAAGCTTTAAAGCTGTGCAATGCAATTCCTGAGTTACAGTGTTTGATTTTTGCAGCCCTCAATTGCCTACTGTGTGACCTTGAGCAGGTCCCTTAACTATTTAACCCTGGTAACTACCTATTCACCTGTGAACTTATGAACATTCAAAGCTGGAACTGTTTGTTTAAACCATGGTTTCATATTCCTTGATACTACTCCCAAGAGCATTGCTTATGGTGGTATACCTGCCTGTGCTGCTAGACACAGTGAAACTGCACCAGTGTAGCTATATATCTCGGAGGTAAAGCCAATGTCAAAGGCCTCTGGCTGATCTAGCTAAAATGCCCTTCAGAAAGGTCTAACACAGACAAACACTTGGTGCCAAAGCCATAGCTTAAAACTCAATGCCAAGAAATGCATTATAGTACCTTTTGGGAAGTCGGCCACCCCAGCTAATAACTTCATCAATAAAACACTCCTAAAAGTTGATTCTCTAGTCAGGGAACAGGGAACTCATGTAGACTGTAACCTAGCCTTCGACCATGTCCAAGGTAGTAAGAAAATACTTCTATGTTGCTCAACTTATAAGTAAGGGCCTGGCATCTGAGTCCAGAAAGGTCAGTGTGCCACTGTACTTGGCCCTCATCAGACCCATCATAATGTATAATGCCTTTGGTCTGTACTTGATCAGACACATGTAGCAACCAGAACGTACACAATGTTCCTTACAAAAAGGATACACGGTGTAAACAAAAAGACCTATGCTTATTTCATGAAAGTCCTGTCTCTTCACTCTGTATAATACAAACTACTGTGAGGTGATCTTTGCATGGTATATATAACTTATAACTTGTAACATTATGCTTATATAATTTTCTCTCTTTTTCCCCTTGCCTCTTAAATCATAACTAAAGTCTCCT
Organism: Protopterus annectens; assembly: GCF_019279795.1. Taxonomy (NCBI): domain Eukaryota; kingdom Metazoa; phylum Chordata; order Ceratodontiformes; family Protopteridae; genus Protopterus; species Protopterus annectens. The sequence goes on from NC_056726.1 coordinate 1,965,080,224, forward strand.
GTTATTATACTATACATGTATAAAGCATCCCTGGACCATGTTTTGATGAACATTGCTTTGCAGATGTGCAAAAATAGCATCAGAACTACTAGATCAAAAGGCCTAAATTTTGCTTGTGACATAAGTAGGACATGTTGGGAAGATAGATATGTTTCTCAGTGAATTCCCATTCTGTGGAACAGGCTCCCCAACCATGTGAAGCAGAGTTCCTCTCCAACTACATTTTAAGTGCAACTTGGGACTAATGGATGGGTAATCGGAAATTCACCCTAGTCTGGCACCTATGTCTCTGATGGGCAGAGGCAGTTAGTAAATCACCCACTAAAAAAATCAAGTTTGTGGGTCACATTTGGGCTATATGGCTAGGCTTATATGGGCTTTAGTGGTTGTTATCCTTGTACGCACCTAATGAACAATATTATTCAACGACATGGAAACACATAACTCTCATTTATTGTGAACGTGGAACAAATCACCAGTACCTAGTCACATTAAAGCTTTCATACCACTGACTTACTATATCCCTGTGAGCAAATGAAGGTTAACGTAAGAATTTTGACAGCAAATTTACTTTCTATACTTTCCAAGATACCTTTGCCTCAAGTAACATTTGTCAAATGGTACTGGCAGCCATCATGGGAGCTTTGGACATGTTCTGGAACAAGCTTAAAAATGTGTGTTTATATATTTTAAAAAAACACATTTGTGTGTGCATGTGTGTGTATTCAGCAATGTTTATGTGCTGCACTAAACTAAATAGAGAAGGGAAGTAGTTAAACAACACTTGTATTTGCAAAGGTACAATAAAAGGATAATGTACTATAGATATATGTCACTATCTCCAATTTGTACTGACCGTAAAAATTAAGTATGCGCCATAAATGCATGCCAGAACCCATGTCAAACTGAATACTCTTCCAATGCTAATTCACAGAATACCCAGTGCTGCAACAGTCATGTGTTTTATACACTAACCACATGCACAGGACACTGTAATAAACTACTGAAAAATGGCACATGATAGAAAACAAGCTTGAGCACACAACCTTTCCGTTATTCACAAAGTACAAAATACCACCAGCTGCATGTGTGGTGAAATATTATTTACTCATCTAAGCCACTAGGAAAAACAGCTTTGATGCCTTAGCCAGAATGTTTCTTTTTAGTAAAAAAAAAAAAAAAGATACTTTTTGGTAACAAGTGCAGATAACAAACATTTTAAGTAAAACCAAATGAAAAACTTAACATTAAAAACAAGTAAACTTTTTTTTTAAGTATCCAAACACTTGTTTACTCCCTTGAATACCCTTCAGGTTTTGGTACAGTCAGTTGTTTTTCCAGCAACAGTGTGCATGACTAACCACCACCTAGACATGCATACAAGCCTTTGTTGTTTTGAATGAGATGGTGTTTGCGTGCGTTTCTTTTACTTATTAATTTTCTGCTTGATGCCCTGATGGTCCACTTAGCCATGCCAATTTATGGTGAAGACCTGAGAAGAAAAGCTCGAACAGCACAGGCACTGACTCCATAAGATACTGACATACCAAACAGTTATTACTGAAAGTCAGTGCTCAGTTATATATACATCTGTGTGATGAAGAAAAGCAAAAATTATATAAACAGATGAACTAAGGTATAGCAACAGGCCACAAAGAAAAGTGGTGCAGGTAAACACATTAGATATCATACATGCATGGAAATTAACTCTGCTTTCTCCTTTGCAGATATAGATTCAGGTTTATCTTCTCTCCTCCTCACCCCACTGATTTTGCATACATAAGGACATTACAAGAAGGGAATTGTGCTTTTGGAGTAGGTCGGTGTTCCCTGAAAATACATCTGCCATTCACCAAGTACAGAATAATGGTGCCACGTCTACCCTCATCCTACTGAACATGTAAGCACAAGGTCATTAGAAGAAGGGAAGTATGCTGTGAATTAGATACATATGCCCAATAAAAGAAATGCCATTTTCCCCAAGTCAAAATAAAACGTGTGCCTCCCCGTGATGATGCATTTACATGGTCATTAAGTGCAATAAAGTATGCTTTGAACTGGGTAGATCTGCCCTATAAAATATCTGCTATTTCATCCAAGTAAAGGTGAAAAAGACAGTTTCTCCTGCTACACTAATCATGTGCAGAGTTATTACAAGACAGGTAAGGAACTGTGCTTTAAACCAGGTGGGTTTGTTCTCTAAAAATACTTGCCACTAAAGATGGTAGCTTTCCCACTGCAACTGATACTGCTTGCACAGGACAACAAGTGATGGGAACTGTGCTTTAATTGGGGGGAGGGGGTGTCCTGCAAAAAATAAGCACCTCATCATTCAAGTAAAGACTAAAGGCAATGCTACATGATACCATATCTCTCAACCTCTTAGTACAAGAAATCTGGACAAAGCCTAAAATAATGGAGGGATAAAAGCCCCAAAATAGGGACATACTTTAAATATTGCTCTTAAAAACTTAGATAGTTGCTAGAATAACAGGTTTTGTGTTGGTATGCATTTTCTGAAGACTACAAAGTCTGTTACTCAAATGTCTGTCATTATTTGGTGACTTCAGTCATCAGTGCTTTATCAAGAAACCACAAATTTTATGAGGAACAGGCCAAAAATATGAGGCAGAAATCAGGACACACTGGGAAAATCTGGACAGTTGAGAAATATGCAAGCTATACTCTCCTGATATGCAAGTTATACTCTCCTGCTGAGGTGTTTGAGTGTTCTTCTTGCCTGTGTGACATTTGTCTGCATAAGTGGTGCTAACTACATCAGATAACACAAACCAACAGTTCCACACCTGAATGGTTCTAGAGGTCCCATTTTTTTACCAATCCATATCCCACTCTACACCACCTACCCAAGGAAGGTCAGTTTCCACAAACTATCTAACTCATTTGTAAATTTTAAATGTGAAGGTATGGGTGGTGACACTATATTCTAATCCCCACTTCAACTACATTAAGACCAGAATTAATTTCAGGCTGCATTCTTAAGATCCATACACATGAAATGATTGTTGTGTAGTGGGATCACAATGACAGTTATCTCCTCATTAAAAAAATATTTTATGAGTGTGCGTGCATGTGTGTGTGTGTGTGTATGTGTATGTATATACATATATATATATATATATATATATATATATATATATATACACACACACACACACATACGCATACATACTCACAAACATAGGTTCATAGGTGTGTACTAGGCTAATGGCCCTGGAGCCATAGAAGTGCCTTGGCATCGTGCTGCCCATTAGTTTCCAGTGCCTCTATCAAGTAGAGCCACTGGAGTGATCCCCAGGGTGAACTTTCTATTTCTCATCCACTCATCAAGATTTCTCTTAAAGAGGGCCAGTGAGGTGCTCTGATTGACATGTATGAGAAGTCTATTCCAGGGCATGGGCAGTCTCTGGGTTATGAACCTGTCCCTTCTGTATGTTCTGTTGATTGTGGTAATGAGGTTGAGGTCTCTTGAACGTGTGGTGTAGTGGGATTGGGATTTCTTTAGATGTAGCATTTCTAAAAGAGAAGACATGTGTTTAAGGCTTAGGATCCTCTTCGTGAGGTACTTTTGTAGATAGATGTAGATATATACATATATATATATATATATATATATATATATATATATATATATATATCAGACTGTTCGTTTCTGTGCCAGCACATTCCATGTGAACCTGAAGTGCTAAACAAATAGCCCAAAAGAAAAAATGCATGATAATAAATGTACTTGCCAAATTTGCTTCTTAATATAACACCCCCCTAAACCATATGTCTGCATGTAGATCACCACTGCTTTGCCCTTCTTGAATATACTCTTAAACACTGTATATTGTATATAATTTGTAAAAGGGCAGCAAAACAAAACATGCTTTTGATAGTAATACTAAGAATTATTACTGTTCCTGCTTTTGGGGTACCTTGGTAAACTTTTGTCAGATATGCTGGTTCTGAAAACATGTTTTTTGCTCTTTCTTTAGTCAGTTCTGCTTCTCAGTTAGCTAAGCATTCTATTAAATGCAGCTATCATGCCGCTGATGCTTCATTAAGAGTAGATGTTACTGGTTCTGGTGTGAGATTTTCATGGCTTAGGCTCCAATTTCTCCCTGAGCACATTAAATCTGAACTCTTTGACACCACTCTGGATACACTCTTCCATTCTGCTTCTGCAAACATTTTTAGGAACCTTTAGAAAGGAAGCAAGATAATGCAGGATTTTATACAGATCTCTCTTGCCTGTTCAAAGAAACTACCCTTCTAAGACTGGCAATTTCTTTCATAAAGGAAAAAGGCCCCCTTCAAAAGGATAATAGATATTTATAAAAAGAGATCTCAGAACAAGCCTAAGTAGAAATTTCAGGGGTCTAAACCCCCATTTACTGCCAAACCAGCCTCATTGTGACTATCCACCTCTACCCCCCACTTCAGACTACCCTTAACACCTCTTTCAAATAAGCATTTGTATTGTTCTAGTTTGGGAATCAGTCACCTGAGAGTACTGGGTTCTTTCTGTCATTTAAAGTGGTTGCAGGATGTCGTGGCATTCCCCTCAGACACAGATCAGGCATCTCTCCTGTCCCATCAAGTGAACTTATTTAATCCCTCCAATTTTGAAGGAGTTATTTCTCCACGGTACAACAGAACTGGTTCTTCTTCAGCAGAAGGGAAACAGCTTCTATTCAAGGTTTTTCGTGATCTCCAGAAAAAGAGAAAAATTGAGACTCATTCTGGATCTGTTCCTTTTTGAACTTGTTTCTATGATTTCCACAATTCAGAAGGCTTACTGTGCAGTCTTTACTTCCCATGATTCTAACTCAAGCCTTTTTAGTAACCTTAGCCTTAAAAGATGTATATCTTCATATTGTGATCCACATGAATCGCAGGAAGTTTTTAAAGTTCTCTGCTGCAGAATATCATTTTCAGTTCTGTACTTTATCCTTTGAGCTCTCTGTGGCACCAAGAGCCATTACAAAGTGCCTAGCCTCAGCTGGTGCTTTTTGCAGACTTCAGGGAATTCATATTTTCTCACACTTGGACAATTTGCTTCCTTGGGCTCCTATAACCAAGAAGCTCCTTCTAGATCTCAACTTTGCAATAAACCCGCTTCTCTCTCTCTCGTGCGGGTTCACAGTAAGCATAAAAAATCCACAATCTTTTTCCCTTCCAGGATCTGGTGTTTCTGGGTTGCATGCTCAGTTCTATGCCAATGACCATTTTTCTTAATCAAGAAAAAGCGACTTTCCTAAGTAAGTCCTCTCTTCCCTGACATGTGACCTCAGCAAGAGAGATACTCGGAGTCCTGGGGTTTATGACCTCCACTAGTCTTATGACTCTTTGGACCAGCCTCCAGTAGTACTGCAAATCAGTTTGGATACAACATTGCCATCCTTCAAATTTCCCAGTTCCTCTCTTGCCATTCATGAAAAAATGATTTTTTGTTGGATCACACAGACATCACTCACTCCAGGGGTGCCAATTCTAGTTCCTCCTGCTTGACAAAACCTCTTCATGAGTGCTTCCGAGTTCGCTTGGGGATTTTGGTCTAATAGGATGTGTTCATAGGTTGGTACTAGGCTAATTGCCTTTTTGGGGCATTTGAAGCCTAGCCAATTACCCCATGTGAGATTCAAACCCTGCACCTTGTGTCCTTAAGGTAAACACCTTAAACATTATGTCATCCTCCCACCACTTATCAATGTTACGGCTCAAAAAAGAAAAGTAGCACATACAAATATCTGTGAAATGAAGGTGGTGATTCTAGCCTTTCATTCCTTGTATCACCTCTAATTTCTAGTTAATCTGAATATTTACATACAAAATCACAGTTATATGGTACATACACAAGCAAAGCAGGACAAAAATCACACCACTTTTGTAGACTGGCTATGAATGCTAGGGACAAAGCCATTTAGCACAATCTGTCTCTTCAATCAATTTACTTTCCTTCAGAGAACAATTCACTGGCAGGTTACTTGCTCAGATCTAAAGCAGACCCTCATGAATGGTTGTTGATCACAGACGTCTTCCTGCAGACTTCCCTTCAGTAGGCTATTCCTCAGATAGATCACTTTATTGCCTATCAAAACAGACAGCTCACACTCTTTTGTTCAAGTATTCCATGCTCAGACGCTTGGAGAATGGACACCATGTAATTTCACCTGGAAGGGAAGATTACTTTATACTTTCTCTCCTCTACTTCTGACTCCCAAAATTCTCCTGAAAGTCAAAAGGACAAGCCAAAAATCATGATAATGACATCCTTTCGGCACAGACAGCATCTGCTCCCCCTTCTCTTTCATCTGATGCAAGGCATTGACCACAAGTTAACTAACAGGATGGGCTAGGCACCATGTCACCTACCAAAAAGAGAAGGGGTCCTTAATTTATATACAAAACTCTTTTTTTTACAAAATATTTGCATATGTACAAATATATAAATATACAAAATGTGTTTACGCATATTCATAATTTCCTTTACAATCATGCTAAATTTTCATCACTATTAGACTCCCACTCCTTTTTCCATAACCACCATCTGATTTTACTTAATATTGTTGCTAAACTCCATTTACCATTAAAAATAATATAATTTATTCTTTCATTCCATAAAACCCATATAACATAATATAACTTTTTATCTACTCTTTTAAAATATTCTTTACTTCTATTCTTATAACATCCATATTTATTTTATCCACTTCTTTGATTCTTTCAAAAACCTTTTTTTTTTACATAGTTTTTCCTATAACTATTTTACTCCTTTATATTTCAAAAACATTTTCCACAATTTCTTCTTCTTGGCAATGTAAACATATTCTATCACTTTTCTTTTTATATGGCCTATTCCATTTTACTGGCAATTTACCTATTACCAGTCTCCAAAAAAATCTTGACATTCTACTTTCTGATTACACCATTTTCTTCTTATTTTTATAGCTTTAATTTATAGCCTTTTTTGTTTTACATAGTGATGTTTTATCATTACATTCTTATACCATACTTTTCTATCTTTTTTTACGGCATCAACCTTTATTTTTTCTTCATAACATTTTATTTCTTCACTGATACACTCTTTTCATAGGTTCATACTAGGCTATCTGCCCGAGGGCATTTACAAGCCTAGCCCATCGTTTTGTGGCTTACGCCACCCCTTTAGTATGGGGAACTATACCCATTATTTTGCTGTGCCTCTGTCGAGCAGTGACACTGAGGTAATCCCTGGGGTATATCTGCGATCTCCCATCCATTGGTCAAGATTTCTCTTGAACAAGGCCAGCGAGGTGCTCTGTCTCACATGTACCGGGATTTTGTTCCACAGCATAGGGAGTCTTTGGGTGATGAATCTATCCCTCCAGCATGTCCTATTAATAGCCGTGTCAAGGTTTAAGTCTCCCGCCCTTGTGGCTCTGATGGATCTAGATTTTTGAGGTGAAGCATATTCATCAAATCTGGGTTTGACATGGCCTTGTATGTTAGGCAAAGGTCACCTCTGAGCAAGCGGTGGCGACTGAATAGAGCTGGAGTTCTTTCAGTCGGGCAGCATAGGACAGATTTTTGAGACCCTTTATCCTTTTGGTGAGGAACTTTTGTGGCCTCTCCAGCTGCTGCAAGTGTCGGGTCAGATACATTCGAATGGGGCATTGTACTCAATCATTGGTCTGATGAGTGATGAGTAAAGGGAGACTATGACCTCCCTTGATCTAGATGAGAATCCCTTCATGATAAGGTGGGCAATGTAGAAGGTCTTCCTAACTACTTTAGCTACATGGGTGTCGAATGACAGACTACTATCAACCTGGGTCCCCAGGTCCCTGATAACTTCTTCTGTGCTCAGTGGATTGCCACCTATTTGGTAGCTAGGGGTAACCTTGTTTTTCCCGAAGGGTATGACTATGCATTTTTGGCATTTAACTTTAGGCCGTGGCTCTGGCACCAGTTATCCGCTTCTGTGAGACCCTTCTGAAGGATATCTGTGTCAGATGTGTTTTCTACTATGGCCCAGTTTGCAGTCATCTGCAAACTTTGTCAGCCATAACCCTCCTGTGTTTGCTTGTACTCGGAAAAGTAGATGCCAAACAAGAGTGGGCCCAGGACTGAGCCCTGTGGGACACCACTTGTGACAGGCTTTGAGTCTGACATGGCGCCAGCAGCTCTGACCCTGTGGGTTCTGTCACTCAGCCAGTTTGCAACCCATCTTGTGATGTATGGGTTGACATTTAAGCTGATGAGTTTTTCAATGATACCCGAATGGGGTATTGTATCGAAGGCCTTAGCCAGATCGAGGTAGGCTGTATGGACTGCCTTTCCCTCATCAATGGCTTTGGTGACTGTTTCAAAAAGTCAACCAAGTTTAAAAGGCATGATCTGCCTTTGACAAAGCCAAACTGGGTTGGATCCAAAGTCTGCAAATTCCCTATGTCTTTATTTATGAGGTCCATTATGATCCTCTCCATGGCTTTGCAGATAAGGCTTGTCAAGCTAATGGGCCGGTAATTTCCAGGGTCGGTGGAGGCACCGCCTTTGTGAAGTGGTACCACAGTTGCAGTGCGCCACTCCTGGGTGCGTATCCAGAGGTAAGACTTTGATTAAACAGCTGTCCTAGCTGTGGGTTTAATTCCTCATTGAGTTCATGGAGCACACAGCCGGGGACACCATCAGGTCCCATGGATGCTGTGTTTTTGCTTTGGAGAGAGCAGTTCTCACTTGGGCGCTGGAGATGTTTGGGGGCTGCAATCGTTTGGTATAGATATCTCTCCTTTGGGGAGGGGAGAAGTTTGCACTGAACCTGTCAGCCAGTATGTTGGCAATGTCTGTAGGATCAGTAATCTTCACATCATTTTGAACTAGCTCTGAGCATATCTGGGAGTTTCCTCCCAGGTTTCTAACATAGCTAAAGAAGGCCTTATGATTGTCTTTTGAGTCTTTAGCTATTTTTCTCTCGAAATTTGCTTTGGATGATTTTATGAGAGCTCTTAGTTTTTACTTATAGTGATCAAGGGTGTCTTACCTTTTAAGGATTTTGCTCTATCTTGTAGTAGCTTCCTCCTTTTGTTGTAGAGTTTGTTTATGGCTGGGGTCCACCAGACTGGACGCTTGCCTTTGGTACAAAGAGTCTTTGTTTTGCTTGGGATTGCCTTATCCATGCAGTCCTGCAGGTGCTGGTAGAAGGCATTTGTAAGTGATTCAGCGGCTTGAGTACTGTTTTCCACGGCTCGGGGGCCTTAAAGGAGACCACACTAGTCTTTAGAAGTGTGAAGTCAGCTTTTGTGAAGTTCTTTACTGTGGTCTTTTTTATTTCAGGTGGGGGTGGGATGAGGACCTCCAGCGAGATTAGTTTGTGGTCTGATCTCACCAGTGAGGGGTACACCTCAGGTGTTGAACATTGTGCTCCCATGTTCGTGATGATGAGATCAAGTATGTTATCTCCTCTTGTGGGGATGGTGACTAGTTGTTCCATGGCATTTGAGTTTATGAATTCCAGGAACTTTTGGGCTATACCAGGCTTTCCTCTTTACCATACCCCAAAATTTATCATACTTATATTTATACAGCTTTGCTACTAATGTCTCATCTTTTTCACTTACTAACTTTAACACTTTGTACAAATTTAATGAAGCAGAGTATACCACTGGGTAAATTAACCCTAAACCTCCTCCATCTTATTTGTTTACATACAAAACTCCTCTTTTTACTGGGTTTAATCTAGAACCCCATATAAATGAAAACATATCTGCAATAACTCCTTTTTAAATGCTGCTGGCAACATAAATACACTTACTAAATTTGTCATTTTCCCCATCACTACTGAATTTATCAAGTAAGCCTTGACCAAGATAATTTGTACGTCTTTAGAAAGACTGCTATTAAGCAACTGTTTTTTGATAATAGCAGTGGAGCATAAAAATTTTTAGCACAACGACTCAGACAACAGAAGGCAGAAAGGGCTGTCGCCAAGCTTAGTGATCCTATAACAAAGGAAGGTAACAAGTGATTCTGTACAGGTATTAGAAATATTTCAGAAATTCTTTAAAAGTCTGTATAAAGCAGAGAAATATGGAAATAAAGAAAAGATACAAATGGAAATGTTTAAATATGCCAAGGTTAGAGGTAGATGAGGCTCAATTACTAATGGTTAGGATAGCAGGAGATGATAAAAATTGCAATGTATAACCAATCTGCAGGAAGGTCCCTAATAATAGGTGGTATTCCAGTGGAAGTTTGGAAGCTAGGAGGGAAAAAACTGATAAAAATCTGGAAGGTTTTAACAGTATTTTAAGAGGAGAAGTACCACCAACATCCTGGAAGAAAAGCAGTGGTAGCTGTAATACAGAGACAGGCTAAAGATCAATCAGAGCCAGCTTCATACAGGCCCATTTCAATACTAAACCATGACTATAAAGTGCTCATGTCTACAATGGCTAAAAATGACAAGAGTAATGCCAAAAGTGACAGCTACAGATCAATGTGTTTTTTTATGGAGGGGAGGCAAACATTTGACAACATTAACAGAACATTGATGATCCAAAGTTAAGCAGAATGTAAAAAGATACCATTGTTGTTGGTGGGTCTTGATGCAGAGAAAGCATTTGACAGAGTAAGCTGGGACTTTATGAGCAGGGCAATGGAAGCATCTGCATTTCCTGAAAAAAATTATAAGGTTGATTAGAAGGATTTGTGAGGGATCGGAGGCGAAATTTAAAGTGGGTGGGGTCCTCTCTGATAATTTCTGCTTGAGCAGGGGAACCAGGTAGGGCTGTCCTCTTTCCCCTTTGTTATTTGCATTATATTTTGAACCACTGGCAATAAAAATAAAGGACTTAGAAATTCAAGGATATAATTGGAATGGTAGTCAGGAAAAGCTGGCCCTATTTGCAGATATTATTTTATACCTGACAAAAAAAGAAAGATACATTACAGTGTCATGGAATATTTTGATACGATTTCAAATCTTTTCGGGATATAAAATTAATGAAGCTAAAACAAAGGCAATAGCAGTAAATCATGTACCTGAACACAAATTGGTTCAGCGATATCCATATTTATGGGCACACGATAAAATGAAGTATTTAAAAGTATGGTTTAAAATGATTATGGTGTGGCAGCTAAGGATATGTGGGGAAGAGACTAAACAAAAAATAATACAAAAACCTGAGAAACTGGAAGCTTTATTATATGGATATGGATAGTAAGATACAAACAGTCAAAATACTTTTAGTCCCATTAGTCTTACAGACAGGTCAGGCATATTTTTATCAACCAGAGGAAAAGTTGTGGATAGCAATTAATAAAGAGTTGAAGGACTTTATCTGGGAGGGGAAGATGGCAAGAGTCAAGTGGGATAAGCTGATTCTTCCAGTAGAACGGGGGGGGGGGGGGTTGGGATCACCCAATTTGAATGGGTATTTCAGAGCTACAGAGTTAAGGCTCCTATACATAGCACAAGTAGAAAACTATAATTCAAAGTGGAAAGTGATGATGTTGAAACAGAGGGGAAGATCAATTAACAAGGAGAGACTGGGATTGTGGATGCAGGCCTTTAAGGAGAATAACAATAATCAGACAGAATATTATATCCATAAAGTAGCAGAAAGCATTCTAAGAACTAAGCCAAAACAGGAATGGAGAAAAGAGATTCTGCAGATAGGGATGACTGCAATTAGGGATACAGACAATAGGCAAGAGGGGGGCTGGAATTTATTGGAGAAAACTGGCAAAGGAACCAAGGTATTGGGAGCAAATAACTAGAGAGGGGAAGGTAATAGAATGGGAAGAAGCCAATAATTTATTTGGACTGCAGGTTAGAGACTGCCTTTCCTTATCAAGGACTGATATCAGAGTAGAGGCAAAGAGAAAGAAATAGGGGGGTCCTAAACGAAAGATCAGCACTGGTACAGTTTTAGTAGAATCTAGAACAGAAGCTACCATTAAAAAAGGAATAATTAGTAAAACATATAAAATATTACATGGTAACTATAAGAATCAATCAGAGGAAGTTAGAAAGGATTGGGAAGAGGGACTGGAAAAGTAATTCACAAAAAAACAGCAGGAGGATATATGTATGTCTCCCAAATATGCAGCAAACTCTAGAAGATTTAGGATTTTTGCTTGGAAATGTTTATATAGATATTTTATACCCCAAGTAGACTCCAGTGAATTTTTCCTCCGGTAGATGGCAAATGTTGGAGGTGTGATGGGGAAGAAAGAGGTACTTTGGAACATGTTTTCTGGAAGTGGGGTGGGTTGGTGGATTTTTAAGGATTCCCTGCAGGATGGGCTATACGAGATGTTGGGTGGGCAGATTGGTGTGACAAGGAAGATGATTTGTTCTGAGCTATGATACAGAATCGGAATTGCCTAGACATGCTAAGGCCTTGCTGTGTCTCATTATGGTGGCTGCCAAAAAAGCAATTACTAGAAAATGGAAATCAAAATATAAACCAACTATACTAGAAGTGGTGAATATAGTAACTGAGATAAAACAATTGGTATTGAAATCTTTAGAAATGGGTAGGAGCAAACTACATAGGAAAAAAAGGGAATTGTGGGAACAACACATACAGGTGAGGAATGTGGTTTAAAAGAAGGCAGGACTTAAATGAGTTATATAATGTTTGACTGAAAATGATTGGTTAGATTATAAGTGATGTATAATGTTTGAAACTGGGAGTGTGTCAGTATAGTTATGTCATGTAAAATGCTTGCAAGTAGGACTGTGTTGGTGTGGCTTGTTTTCATTTGCATAAATGTATAAGTGATGGTTTAATAAAATGTTTCTTGTTATGTATGTAATGTTGCTTAGGTTATATGATTATATAGCAATATATGTGAAGTATAATGCTTATTAATATTAATTTAATACAGTTTGATTACTTTTGCATAAATGTAAAATTGCCCATGTCACAAGTGATAATTCAGTAAAGGTGTGTTTAAAAAATTCATTTTCTCGTTTCCTTAGATTCATGGTTTCATAAGTTCATAGCTAATTAGTGGGCTAGATTTCTTAACACTCCACTGTAGGACTAACAAATTTTCTTCACAAAGGTTAGAATCCAACTCTGTATCTTGTGTTTGTGAGTCGAACACCTTAACCATTATACCAGACTCCAATCTTTAGCTGTATAAATCATTTTTCATCAATTTCCTTTCTTTTTTTCTTTTGAACTTGTCTCTTTAAATTTTCCTTCTCTTTTCCCAAAAGATCTCTTTTTCCCCTTTATTAACTCTCAGTTTATGACTTCGTCACTTACTTCAGGGCCTTCTTCTATAATCTCTTATTATTTTTTCAATTGCATTTTTCTTCTATTTCTACTGCTATTAACATTTCTCCTCTTTGTTGATTTTCTTCACTTTCTTTTTCCTTAATGTTATTTTCATTTTTGCAATCCATCTATGAATGTCCAATTGTGTAACATTTATAACATTTCAATTCACATTTTTGTGCATCATGCCCCATTTCCCCACAAACATAACATTTTCTTTTGTCACAATTACTTATCAAATTCCCCCCCCCCAAAAAAAGCATGTTTTGGGTTGTCCCCAGTATTTTACAACACCCCTATTTCCTTGCAGATTTATCATGCTTGCTATACATATATTTTTTTTCTCTTTCTATTTTAATACAATATTACAATCTCAGGTACCAGTCCATAAACTCCTTTTGTCAAACTTTTTCAATGCCCTGTACTTCTTTACATAACAATGTTAAATGTCCTTTCAAAGTCTCTTTTTCTACTTCTATTCAAAATTGTACATGAATCTTCTTTTTTGTTGCCCTGTTAAATGATTTTATCATGTAAAGACTTAATTGGTTACAGTCTTTTTTTCATATTCTTCAAGAAAATTTTCCATTGAAAAATAGTCTCAAATATAATGTCACAAAATGTCTTTCTTAAGAATAAATGCTCTTACTTCAAGTGCTTTTGCACCCAAAGGCGCTATTAAATTGTCTCACACTTCATACCTGCCCATTTCTTTGTTTTCTTTACTTTAAGTCCTTACCACATACTTCTATTTTTTTTTTTTTTTTTTGGGGGGGGGGGGGGGGGGCCTGACTTTTTTTCTGCTACTCCACTTTTGCCTTCTTTTACTTTCTCTGTATATGTTTACTTTTCCATCTCACCACTATTCTTCAGGATTGTCTCTGCATTCTCTTTTTGTATTTTCTCCATAATGTCGCCCCAGGAAAGATCTTCTCCATTTTATGGCTCACTCCGTACCACCACTTCTTTAAGTAAAGCATCTCGCAATCATCCCATCTGGAGGGTTGTAATTATACATCAATCATTTGCTTATCTCCATCAGACAAGTTTCTTTGAAACATTTCCTCTGAATCCTGCAAACACTGTCTGGTCTCAATATTTGCTTTCTTCTTTATTTCTTTTAGTACTCCATCATGTCTTCCTCTCTCCATCTGCCTCCCTGCTCTTCAGTCCGCCTCTGGGCCTGGAACCGAAACAGGAAGTGCCCCTTCAAAATGGTACCCACTCACAATGATGACAAGTAGGGGGAGTTCCCCATGTCCTGGACAAATTCTCCATAGTAGCATAAATACCACCTCAGATCTCTCCTGAAAAGAGTCCACTAGACTACTGAGACTAATCTGGTCAGCAAAGAATACATACATAAATGCATACATAAAAAACTTGTTCACATATAAAACTGAATCCCTAATTCATCTGAATCTAACCCTTTGTATGACCAGATTTTGATACCCTTTTAAGCACCAATTTTCAGAGGATATGCTATTGTTTGTACAGGAGGCTAGTAAACCTGCTACAAGAAAATGTAATGTTTCTAAATGGAAAAAAAATTAGTACATGGTGCCACAAAAAGAACTAGGATCCTTATTAAGTGGTTATTCCACTCATTCTAGTTAACTTGTTTGAGATGCTCAGTTCAAGGCTAGCATATTCTTCCATAAAGCAAATCTGTCAGCCATTTCTGCCTGCCTTATTTTTGTTTTCCCCCTTGGTTTTCAAAGTTCAATTTTTAAAATATGTCCTTCACCTCAGTTCTCCTTGAAAATCCATCTGTACTCCTTGGGACCAGAATTATGTCTTTGAAAAATTGATTCTTCCCCTGCTTCTCTTAAGTTTGCACCTATTATGTATCTCTAAAACTGACTGCCCCCCTCCCCCTTGAGCCTTCTACTTGGAAGACAGTCCTGCTAGGGGCCCTTACTGCACTGCAAGCTCTCATGGCCTCTCCTCCTTTTTTGTTATTACATAAAGATAGAGTTATGCTCAGGATTAAACCTTCTTTTATGCCTAAAGTGGTCAATGAGCTGTCTTTAACCAGACTATTAATCTCCCTGTCTTTTTTCCTTCCCGTCAAAACAAGGGAGAGACAACAGTTAGTTATGTACTCACCATAACATTAGATATATGTAGTCCATCTTGCCTCACATTCTTCACTTGTGGGTTCGGAGTCGAATGTCGGCTCTGACTCAGCCTATTTACTAGCTCGAAAGTCTTTGATTGGCTGAGCTAAGATGGTATCCCACAATACACTGCTCCACATCCTCAGATCTAGTTTGCTGCCAACAGAAGAATCGTATCCATTGCCCAAACACACGCACCCATAACAACGAGGTCCAACAAATTATCCAAAGGGACTCTGTAACATCAGAAGTACAAGGAGATCCTCCAAATCCTCCAGGCGTGGGGGACGGTGGGGGGGTAATGAAGAATGTGAGGCAAGATGGACTACATACATCTAACGTTATGGTGAGTACATAACTAACTGATGTTATGTAGTCCTATCTCGCCTACATTCTTCACTTGTGGGTCAGCGTCCCTAGCACCTACATCCTGGGTGGCTCAATGGAAAATACTCCTGAGCACTGTGGAGCCAAAAGATGATCTGCCCCTGGACACCACATCCAATTTGTAATGGGAAACAAACGTGTGAGGAGAAGCCCATGTTGCAGCCGCACATATATCATCCATCGATAACCTAGCCTGAAAGGTTGTGGAAGTGGAAACTGCTCTGGTAGAGTGTGCTCTGACTGGAAAAGGCAGGCTCTTTCCCCCTGCCTGATAAATAAAGGAGACACAACCAGCTATCCACCTAGAGATGGTGACCTTGGAAACCGCAGACCCCAAGCGATTCTCTGAGAATGAAACGAAGAGCTGGTCTGACTTCCACCAATCTTTAGTCCTGTGTAGATAAAAGCGTAGTTGCCTAAGAACATCCAACAGATGAAACTGGTACTCTGCCTTATTGGAGAAGTTGGGGAAGAAGACCGGCAGCTCAATAGACTGATTAATATTAGATAAGGAAGCCACTTTGGGAAGAAAGGACGGATTTGGTCTGAGAGAGATTCTATCTTTATGGAATACCAAAATATGGGGGCTTGACTGATAGGGCTTGGAGTTCTGATACTCGTCTAGCCGATGTGATAGCTATCAAAAAGGCAGATTTCCATGTAAGAAATTTTAAATTGCAGGAAGCTGCAGGCTCAAAGGGTGGGAGAGTGAGGGCCTGCAGAACAAAATGGAGGTCCCAGGGCATAACAGGTTGAGATACAGGGGGACGAAGGAGAAGAGTGCCTTTCAGGAATGCTCTACACAGCCTGTGTGCCATTAAGCTAGGTTCATAAGCCACATGATAATTTGAAATAGCTGCCAGCTGAACTTTGATGGTGGCTGAGGCAGACCCTTGGCAGAATAAATGAGACAAAAATTCCAACATAGAGTCAATGGGGGCTGTGTAGGGGTCAATACCTTTGGACTGGGCCCATATTGAAACCTTTTCCACTTGCTAGAGTAGATCTTCCTAGTGGACGGCTTATGAGAGGACGAAAGAATATGGACCACGTCTGGAGGAAAAATCATGACACCTGACAACGGATGGAAGTGGAGTAGCCAGGCAGTCAGCCAGAGGGTCTCCAGGGAGGAGTGGAGCTGTCCCAACATATGTGTCAGCAAGTCTGGATGAGGGTCCAGAGTCCAAGGACCATCCACGATGTAAGGTTGAAGGAAGGGGAACCATACTTGTCGAGGCCAGTGTGGCGCAATCAGAATCAATCTGCTTCCCAAGGATAACGCTTTCTGAATCACCCTCGAGATAAGGGGAAATGGAGGGAAAGCATACAGTAGACCCGAGGGCCAATTGTGCGCAAGAGCATCCCTTGGAGATTCCCACGGTGAGGGGATCAGCAAGAAGTAGTTGCTGCATTTCGCATTGAGGGGGCTAGCAAACAGATCGCAGCAAGGCTGACCCCATTTGCTGAATGAACTGTCCGCCACCCGGTGGTTCAGGGACCACTCGTAAGGCATGAGGATCGCCCTGCTTAGCCTGTCTGCAATCACACTGGTTTTCCCCGGGATGTGCGTTGCCACCAAGGCCCATTGGGAAGCTATCGCCCAATTCCACACTCTCATGGCCTCCCTGCATAGTGGGTATGATCTGGTTCCTCCTTGTTTGTTGAGATACCACACTACTGACATGTTGTCTGAGTGTATCGCAATAGTCCCTAGAGGGAGGACATCCTGAAGTGCCTGCAACGCTAGGAGCACTGCCCTCATCTCCAGGACATTTATGTGCAAGTCTATCTCGTGCCCCTGCCACGTGCCTTGGACCATCCTGCCGAGATAATGCCCCCCCACCCTATCCGGGAGGCGTCCATGGTCACTGTGGCTACCGGGTTGGGTGGAACAAAGGGTTTCCCTACGTCTAAGTTGTTGGTGCATAGCCACCAACTGAGGTCCTGCTTGCATTTGCCTGTGATTAAGATAGGATGGGATAGCGGTAGTCTTTGGAAGGACCATTGGGTGAATAGGAGCCATTGTAGGATCCTCATATGTAACCTCGCTAACGGGACCAACATGATAGTGGACGCCATTGTCCCCAGTAACGGAAGAACGAGTCTTGCCCTCACACGTGTCAGAGACATCATCAGCCGAACCTGTCGTTGCAACCCTGTGATCCTCTCCATAGGTAGGAATGCTCTCAATCGAGTAGTGTCCAACTCTGCTCCTATAAATGAGACACGCTGTGAGGGTAGCAAGGCAGATTTTTTCCAGTTTATTGTGATGCCTAACTGGTGACAAAGATCAATAGCAGCATCTCTGTTTTGAAGAAGTAGATGCTTGGTGGGGGCGGATAGGAGCCAGTCGTCCTGGTAAGGAAACACCTGGAATTCTTGACATCTCAAGTGAGCCGTCACCACTGCCATGCACTTGGTGAACACCCTGGGGGCTGTGGTGAGACCAACGGGCAGGGCTCGAGTGCCTGGCTCCCAGACGGAAGCGTAGATGACATCAGGATGCTCTGTCCATTTTGATGTGGTAATAAGCATCCTTTAGGTAGGTGGAGCACATCCATACTTCCTTTCCCAATAATGGGAGAATCGATTGTAGTGTGACCATCCGGAATTTGGACTTGTGTATGTAATGGTTGAATCGGCTGAGATCCAAAATGGGTCTCAGGTCCCCCGTTCTTTTAGGCACCAAAAAGAATCTCGAGTAAGTCCCTAATCCGATCTGGTCTGGGGGGACTGGTTGGATGACTTCTTTTTCTAGCAGCTGAGAAACCTCTGTTGCTGCATGACCCCTTTGACTGGGTGGAACATCTGGGATCCTTTTGACGGGGGGGGTGTGGAGTGAAATGGGATGGTGTAACCTCCAGTGATTATCCCTTATACCCATCTGTCCTGGTTGATGTTGACCCAGGCTTCCGGATACCGGGAAATTCGACCCCTGACTGGCTCTGGAGAAGCACAGCCGGGCACACCCTCAGGAATGAGAGTATGGGGAACCGCGAAAGGAATCACGGTCCCCAGAATTGCGGGGGCCCCCCTCTGCCTCTGGGGCGACGTCTCCCTGAATACGACCCCCTCCCCTGCCTTGGCGGGGGGGAGGGTCTCACCCTGTACGGTAGGAAAAGACCTTTGAGATTTTTTGAACCACATCTTTCCCCCTCACCGAGCCTTGGGATAAAGCCTCAACGGGAGGGAAAAATGGACTCCCACGGCAGACCAGGTCTTTCCCTCTTGCTCGCACCTGGTGAGTGTGTCTTTCACTTTGGTCCCGAACAAGGAGGAACCATCGAAGGGGGCATCAGTAAAGGAAGACTTAAAGGCCTCTGCAAAGTGACACAGGCGTAGCCAGGCTTGCCTCCTGAGGTCCACCCCATGAACTAGCCGTACTACTAGCTCCCTCGGCCGCGTATGAAATCAGTCGCATGGACGAGTTAGCAATGGAGTTGAGGGTAGAGAGCTGAGCGTTGACAGTCTGAGCCACCGCCTCAGGCACATTACCCATTAGAGTTATCTCCTAACTCCTTAAGGAGATCACTCTGGAGCCGCATGAAATGAGACAAATAATTCAGTGACCGCAAGGTAAAGGTCGCGGAAGACAGTGTACACTTCCCATACTGATCCATAGTCCTAGACTCCTTGTTAGGAGGATGGACCGAAGAGGAAGACTCAGCAACTTCCTTCTGTGTGGCAGCCGCCACCACCATAGCATCTACCGGGACTCCCTTTGTCAAAAATTCTTTCCCTTGGGGAGCAGACAAAAATTTGTTGGGGCATCGAGGAACAGGCTCCACAGAGTCAGGAGTCTCCCACACCCTCTGACAAATAAGGTCCAAGAGCTCGAAGGGTGGAGACACCCAGGAGGTGGAGGGCTGAGCACCAAAGGCCTTAAGGAATACTGACTCCTCCTCAGAGGGGGTTTTGGAGGGCCAGACTCCTCTTTGTTTCAAGATCTCCAGTATATCGGAGAACGAAACGTCCTCAGAGGAAGACCTAGGGGACCCCTCCCATTCTTCGAGGTCAGTATCGGAAGTGAGAGACTCGTCCTAGGAGTCTATGTGCTTCCTCTTGCAAGATTTCTTTCTGGGGGGGGTTCCTCAGGCACAGGCTCTGAGGGCCACTCAGAAAGAAGGGGACCACTCGTGGAGGTATCCTTAGGCCCCTGCGCTCTGCTATCCAAGGATGGGTGGGTGTCAGAAGCTCTCGCCGGTGTTGTGGGGGACGGAAGAACTGATCAGAGAGAAGTAGCTGACCTAGCCAGCACGCTCCGCATAGCCTCAAAGGTGGGACCTCCCGAATCGGAGGACCGATCACCTTCAAAGGCCATGACCGGGATCGGTGTCCCCGCAGCCGAGGAACCAAGGGGGAGGCTCGGAACCGAAGGGTGTTCCGAGACATCCCCCTTGGGCCTGACCGAAAAGACCCGAGTCTCGAACCCTGTGGACAGAACCGACAAGGTTGGAGCCGATACGGGCACCGATAAACCCAACTGGGGGATCGGCGCCGGTGCAGGAATGTCCCTCGGAGCGTAACTTACCAGCTCTGACGACAAGGATGCGCTCAGAGGAGGAATAGCAGGTACAAGTAACAGAGCTGACTCCAGAGCCAACTGGGTCGGAGCCGAGAAAAGTTTGGCCAACACCAGCGACTGTAAGAGCCTCTGCACCACCCTATCTACATCCAAATCGGAAAGGCTGGAGGATTTGGAGGAAATGGATGGAGACCTAGACCTCCTATCTGGAGAAGCTTGCCTCAAACTTGGCGACCGGCTCCAAATCGGTTCCAAAATTATTGGAGCGGATGCAGACTCAGTCAACACAGCTACCTCCTGCGGCCCCTATGTAGGTGGAGCCGAGGAAGCAGATTCGACAATGGTAATTTTACAAGGTGGCTCCGAAACAATAGATGGAGCCGGAGACCTCTTCTTGGATTTGGAGGATTTAGACTTCGACTGGGAGCTGAACCTAAATCCTCCTCAAAGGACGGTTTTAGCAGTCCCTTTAGGATCAATTTGTTTTTCCTCTCTTGGAACACCCGAGGACTAAAAGCGTGGCAGAAACTGCACGACTCCTGAAGGTGGATGGCTCCAAGACAGTAAACACAGACCGAATGTCCGTCTGTGATAGACATTTTATAGGCACACTTTGTACACTTTTTAAAGCCCGAGGGTTTATGCTCTTTTTGTTCCTTAGACATGCCAAGCCAACAATTGTAGCAGCCGCTACTGACAAAAGGCGGGAACCCGCTGACACAGAAACCAGTGAACACGTGAAAACACAACCAAGGCAGTGGGGAGAACCTCTAAATAAAATGGTTCTCAACTTAAAATAAGAGAGACGCACCTAAAGACAGCCAGACAAACACCACAAGGAGGACTAGGTCCACTAACTTAAACGGGCCTAGCCTGAGGGAGTAAGGGATACCACACACAAACACACTCGCAACCTACAAAAAGTAATGCAGCAACAACACTAATAACAACTCTATTTGAATACACACAATTAACCAAAAATCTTCAAAAGAAAGAGTTTTTTTGCAATACTTAGCCACGTCCGAGTTCTACAAGCGGCAAACGAGATCTGAGGATGTGGAGCAGTGTATTGTGGGATACCATCTTAGCCTAGCCAATCAAAGACTTTCGAGCTAGTAAATTGGCCGAGTCAGAGCCAACATTCGGCTCCGAACCCACAAGTGAAGAATGTAGGCGAGATAGGACTACATAACATCTGAGGTTTTACCTTGACAAAACCATCTGCATCAGAAAGACAGACCAGATTTTTTTTTAATTTCCTTTCAGGATAAAAAGTTGAGTCTTCTTGTTTCCAAGATCATTTCTGCCATTTGCTTTTGTTAAAACTTTTCATGTTAATGAGCTTCCGAGTTTGGTCAAGGCACACTCTATGAGAGCTGTTGTGTTTTCTGGTGTCTTTTTCAATGGGCTTGATTTCAGATCTATTTTGAAAGCTGCTACTTGGTCCTCTGTACATCATTTTACCAAGCATTACAACACTGATGCCATTTCTAGGGCTAGAGCTGGGTTTGCTAGGTCTATCTTGCAAGGATTCCCAAGATTTCAACTATATTCCTCATTACTTCTCTTCCTTGGACACTTAGAAAATTTTAG
>NC_056726.1:1965107128-1965129628 GCF_019279795.1 Protopterus annectens
TATTTTATAAAAATAATGCACAGCTGAAGAAATAATTTAAATCTAATGCAGTTCAACGATCCCTGTCACGTGCAGACAAGGCCACATTTAGTTGGAAATAAAAGGAAAGAAGAAAAAGAAAAACAAAAAATCAAATACCATGTCAAATGAAATGGAACAGATGGAGGCTTAAATATCTAAAACACGATTATCTCAAATGGCCTCTCCTGAAAAAAGGTTATTACTAAAAGACAAAGAACATTAAAACAGCAACAAGAAACACTGAAGCCAATCTCAGAAAAAGAACCTTAACAGACTTATAGTTTAGATGAGCTAAAATCTGCACTCCAACCTTTGCAGACAGAAACGCAGAGTTTTTCAGTAAACCTAACCTGCTCTGATAACAATCTAGATCAAGTAATAAATAGACTTGAGCAAACAGAAACAATGATGCTGAGTAATGAAATAAAAACTGAAGAACTGCAAAAAAAACCCCTAAAACTAAAAGAGTCCTCCATAAAAGAAATCCAACAAAAATTAATAGACCTGGAGGCTAGAAGCAGAGCGAATATTCTTGTGAGGGGCGTTCCTGAAAGTTATGAACAATCCCAACTACAAATTGTTTTGAAAGAAATCCTTGAGACTTTGCTTGATAATAAAGAATTAGTTCAAGAAATCACAATAGAGAGAGAGCTCATCAAGCGATACGCAAAGCACAAAATACTGAAAAACCCTAGGCAAATAATTACTAGAATCTTAAATTTTCTTCACATCCAAAAAATTATCTCAGCAGCAAAATCAAAAAATAAGTACAATGGATGGGTCATAAAATAACCTTTGCTTAAGACCTTCCATTTACAAACTAAACAACAAAACAGTTACTTTTCCCTTATTGTACACACCTAATAAATAAGAAAGTAAAATTCTAGATGAAATACCCTGCTACATTGATTTTTCAACTTAAGGATCAAAAGTATAAAATAAGTTCACTGGGAGAGGCCATTTCCGCTTTCTTGCAAGCTTTTAATGAATTGTCGCACACTTAAAAAAACAAAACTTGTTTCTTTGCTTATTTTGGAAACTCTTGCAGTATAAAAAAGATCTCAATAAAATGTGAAAAGATGATTTAAAATAAAAACAAGAAATTACCTTAAATGTGCTTCCGTTGCAGCATTCTAGTAGAACCGGAAATTGCTGAAAGTAAATAAAAACCAAACAAACCAAAATCTCTTTATCTGTGTTGTTCGCGCCACATATTACAATGTAACTCATCCTCTACGTACTTCTACGGAATGGATATACGAATGAAACTAAAAATTATATGGACCCGAGAATCTCCGCGATAAACATATGGCGGCATGTAAACTGAACTGTCACCCGAAACAAATGGTTTATGTGAGACTTTCTTGCTCTGTTTACCTCTGTTTGAAGATATTGGCTTTCCCTAAATGCTTCTAATTACCTTTGGATTTATTTGGTTTCTTTTTTTTCTGGTCTTTACTAGTTTTGAACTACATAACTATAAAAACATATTTTATTTTCATGCATATGAAATGCAAGCATAATTATTAAAATCAGCTAAATCTCATATACAATACTGATGAAAATAAAATGTTGTGCTACCTGAATATACAAATGCTCTCACCCAAATATAA
The DNA here is from genome assembly GCF_019279795.1 of Protopterus annectens. Lineage (NCBI taxonomy): Eukaryota > Metazoa > Chordata > Ceratodontiformes > Protopteridae > Protopterus > Protopterus annectens. The sequence goes on from NC_056726.1 coordinate 1,965,108,763, forward strand.
ACATGCGCATACACATATACACGCATGCATACTCACGTCAGATGACAATTTAAATTTTTTTATGATTTTTGAGTCTAACGTTAATATTGAATTTATTCATTACTGCTGTAGAGCTTAGAAAATGTATGAATGTGTTGACTATTTTTACTATCTTTTAAGACCAAATATTTACAGTAAATCTACAGACACAAGAATGTGAATTAATGCATTTTAAGATATAAAGCTGTGTCAGTCTGTAACATATTGAAAGTTCATACACAAATATATACTCATAACACAGCAATGTCGCACTGCAGTTGTTAACAAAACAATCTAACAAAATTTTATTTTTGGGAAGTCTAGTCCCTAATGTAACCTTTACTTTAATATAAACTTCTAAATGAATAGTGTAGAGGGTAAATACCCTTGAATCAGTGTTATATTATGTAGGACTACATATACCTTTTATTTATCGCAAAGTGTTGTACCAGTTATTTCCATGTGTGTCTTAAGTTTTTTTATGGTCTCATACTGGGTTAACAAGGAAGTTGATTAGGAAATGCTATTATTTAAATGGTATAAGAATATAAGATATTGTAAATGATAAATGGTAAATTATTGTATTTCAAGCAAAATATGTTAGGCCCTTATACACTGACATTTTTCTAAGTCTATTGTTACAAATTACAAATGACCTGTGATAGAAAAGAGGGGTATTTGAAAATTCAATGGTCAATGGTCACCAAAATTTTCTTTTTCCTTATATGTAAATAAGCCTGAATATTAAGATAAATGTTTAAAGTTTAATACAAATACAGCCTTAAATATTACAAATACTTCATAAAATGCCCTCTCATATAAGAACTTAAATAATATCTAAATAAATCTAAAATAGGAGAAGGGAAAAGGAAAATGGGAAAAGGAAGAAAATAAATATCAGCTAAATTTCAATAACGAGAGTATGGATAGTGAGTGTTGTGTTGAATAAGGACTGCTGAAGCTTGGGATATAAATATATGTTGTATTATAGTTTGTTAGTATATTTTAAAACTTTTTCTAACTCTAACTTAGGAAAGTTATTTAAGACTGTTTGCTACACTCTTTCAGATCAGGAGCTTACGTGGGTAGGCACAGGGGAAGTTCTGAGGGACTTAAATGTCACAATGTTAATTAATATCATAATACTTACAAATACAGTATCTAGCCAACACGGGAAAAAGAAAGTATTAATATAAACAGCAACTACATAGGAACACTTAAAAAAAGATGACAATAACGGAAATATGGAATGTCAATGGCCTTCTAGACAAGAAAAAGAAAAAACTACTTATACATTTAATATTTCAGTCCAAAGCAAATAGAACATTTCTCCAAGAAACCCATATAAATAATGAGCAATGGGAGAAAGATAGAGTTAAAAGTTAGATAAATCAAGTTATAGCAGCTGGGAATAGTACAAAATCAAAAGGAATAGCAACTATTATAAAAGAAATCCTTCAAAGGTAAAATTACAATTCATAAATCAGATATGGGAAGATGGTGTTACTTTACCTGTTCATACACTAAACCTTTTTTATTGCCAAATGTCTATGGCCGGTGTATAAATCATCAAGATTCGATATATGAAATCTATAATTTACTAAAAAAATTCCCAGATTATTTTATACTGGGAGGTGATTGGAATGTGCTGAAAAATCAAAATAAAGATAGTTGTACAGAGACAACAGATAAGCATCTCATATCCCTATAGCTATAGAAGACTTAACGAAGGACTTTAATTTAATGGACCCATATATGTTAAACCGAGAAAGCAACTTAAGTAAATATACATACTTTTCTGCATGTTATAAGTCATGGTCAAAAATAGATTTTTTTCTTAATACCTGAATATCTCTTAGAGCCAGGAATTACATACGAAGTAGATCCTAGATCCCTCTCTGATCACTCAAAATCTCTACTGAAATAGATAGCTCGAAGGTAAAACTTAGTCAATGTACGTATACAAGTTGGTCACTAAACATAAATTTAATTAAAAAAAAGATTATACAAGAGATTACAAGTATGTGTACTCAATTAGAAAACACTATAACCAACAATGACATTCCCTATGATGGGCTGCAACCAAAGCAGCAATTAAAGGAATACTAATACAGAAAGCATCATTATATAAGCAACAAAATAGGGATGGAAAAATTAAACTAGAAAAAAAAATTTAAAAAAATAGAAAAAGAAATTCAAAATAATTACACCACTGAACTGGAAAATAGTATGCTAAACCTGCAAAAGGAACTGTATTCTTTACAATCACAATAATATTCAATTACGGAATAAAAATTACTCTATAAGTATGCAGAATGGGCCCAAATACCATCATAAACATTAGCAAGATTGCTTAGCATAAAACAATCACCATGTAGCATAGCAGAAATAAATTATAAAGGTAAAACATTATATACAAACTCTGAGATTATTAAATCCTTTGAAGAAATATATAAAGATTTATATGGCCCACAAAAACAAATATACCCAGAGGAATGTAAGAAATGTATAAATAATTTAAAATTCCTAGATAAAAGTAGTCAACAAAGCAATCTTCTTAAAGCAGTGTTTACAAAAGAAGAAATTAAAATACCAACAGATAAAGTAAAAGTTAGTAAAACTCCTGGACCTGATGGTTTTACAGCTGAATTTTACAAAGAATTTGCTTTGCAGTTATCAAATATTTTGTTGAAAGTATATATCAGAAAACATGGTATTATGGACTTGTACATAAACAACTCAAAAACTATTTTCATTCTTAAACCTATCTCAGATAAGACAAATCCCTACAACTACGGCCCTATTGCACTTTTTAATGCAGACATTAAAATACTGACTTTAATGCTAGCAAATAGGATTAAAAATATTACCAACTGTAATATCACCCAAACAACCTAGTTTTATGAATAAAAGGCAAGTATGTGACAATGCACTTACTTCAAATACGATAATTCAACTTTTAGCAAAATAAAGAAATCCAAGATACACTTTATCACTAGATGTGGGTAAAGTGTTTGATAAAGTAAACCTAGGCTTTTTGTTTAAAATTTTGAAATATTTTAATTCACCCCAAGATTTCATCAATATTATATAAAAATAATATACAGCAGCTCATACACAACACTTTTCATAAATAAAACAAACTCAAAACCGATAAAAATTATTAATGGTACTAGACAGGGATGCCCCCTTCTCCCCATACCTCTTCAACCTCTATATAGAACCACTATTGCTCTTTATAGACCAAAACCTTCCACCATACACCAATAATTCAAAATACCAAACTGAAATTTACTGCTTTTGCTGATGACTTAAATATTTACTTTGAGCTCCTAAATACAGACATACATAAAATTATGAAGTCCACTGAAGAATTTTCAAACATATCAGATTTTGAAATTAACTCAACTAAATCTTTTATTTTCCCAATTAACCCTCTAGGACACAAAGAATTTTATTTCCCAGACACCAAAATTAAAATAAGCTACTCACTAAAATATCTGGGAATGAGATTCAAACACACTCATAAAGCATTAATGAAAGAAAATTTACAAAAAACATGTACAACCATTGAACAAGATATTACTAGATGGAAAAATATAAAACTTCCCCTTTTATCCAGAGCAGTTATCATTAAAATGAATATTCTTCCTATAATTATATATCAATTTAATGCAATTAATCTAAACATTCCAAATAAAATTTCCTGTAAAATGAAGACAGAACTATCAAAATTTATATGGTATCCAAAATCAACTAGAATTAGCAGTAATAAACTAATTCTACCAAAAGGAAAATGTGAGATTTGCCTACCTGACTTTAGACTATACTATGAAATTATTTGTGTAACCAAAGTAATTCAGATAGCAAACTGCAATTCAAATGATCAAGAATGGTTTCCACTGTGAGTAAAGATATGGCATGAACATATTAAATCTCAAAATATAAATCCAAAAGCTATTCCCTTTATTAAACAAAAAATATAAAAAAAGATAAAAATTCATAAAATGATTTAAAATAAAATAAATATATTTCAAAAATTAATAATTTCATTAAAACCTGGAGGATACCCTTTATTTTCTAGAACCAATACATCTAAATCCAAATTTGAAAATTAATAATAATACGATAAATTTAAATCAATATTCTCAAATCAAAAATAATACAGTATGGGATATTTATAAGTTAAAAGAATACATGACATTAGGAAATATCTAAAGGTACAGAAAAAATATGATACTGTACTTAGACAAATTAAAATTCTAATCAAAACTAAAATACATAAATCCAATATTAATGAACAGGACATTACTTTGGTTCAAATGATTTTAAAAGGTCTATCATATAAAGAAAAAATGCTATCTAATCTATATAAATTAATCTCTGTAATCAAGTATCAGTGTTCAATACGATACTCCAACTACTGGAATGAGAAAAACAGTAATGTTACCACAGAACAAAAAAAAAATAAAGCAATAGACAATATAGTCAAACTTACTCTTTTTTAAATTTTAATTTATACCCAACTTATGATTAACAATACTGTATATTTCACTCCTATGTCTCTTAATACATTTAATTCACATTACTCACCATATTGCTCCTACTGTCTGTCAAAAATAACAGATATATTACATGTTTTTTGGAGTTGTAAACATATATACAAACTGTAGTGTGCATTAAAAGTTAAACTAGAAAAAATGGGATATGAAAAATTAACACTCTCATGGGAAATTGGAATTCTTCATATAATGCCAGAAAACCTTACCAACCTAAATAAACATGTACTGATTACTGTTTAAAAAAAATAACACTCTCATGGGAAATTGCAATTCTTCATATAATGCCAGAAAACCTTACCAACCTAAATAAACATGTGCTGATTACTGTTTGTGCATTAGTTAAACTACACATAGCTCAAAAAGTACAGCTGTGTACACTTACCATAAATGTAGATGTTCAAGTGTATTCACTGTTGCAGTCATCACACTTGGGTTATCTGCCAGCAGGTAGCCCTCAGTTGGCCCAAATACCAGAGTCTTGGGATTTCTGCATCAGAAGCTGTCACCTCTTCCATGACGTCGGGGGTATAAAACATGCAGCCGACGCCATTACATCAGTTTTTCTTGCCCCAGATATCAGGAGCCCCCAAAATTGGAAGCAATTACATGGGGTGGAACACCTCCGGTAAAAAGTAAATAACATAGCCAGAAGTTATGGCCAAAAAGAGGATAGGTAGAAAGAATAGAAGAGTCAGAGGGCTGGAAGTAGGGTAACCAGGACTGCAACAGTGAATACACTCGAACATCTACATTTATGGTAAGTGTACACAACTGTACTATGTCCTTCCTGTTTCACTGTTGCAGTCATCACACTTGGGTTGATTCCCAAAGATGAGGAAGGGTGGAGGCAGTCAAGTAATAGTTTGGCTGGCTAGCAGGCCTTGTAAGACTGCTGTGCCAAATCCAGATCTGGATTTAGAAAATAAGTGGTAATGCTTGGTGAAGGTGTGTACAGAACTCCAGGTTGCAGCTTCCAGGATGTCCCTGGTAGGGACTCCCCTGAGAAATGCTGTAGAGGTTGAGGTAGCCCTAGTGGAATGAGTTCTGAGCCCCTGTGTGTAGGTTTTCCATGGTATTTATAGCAGAAATGGATGCTGTGTGCTATCCATTTGGAAATGGTTTGCTTTGAAATGGCCTTGCCCTCTGCCCCTGTAGCAAAGCCGACTAGCAGCTGTCCAGATTTTCTGAAAGGCTTAGTCCTATCAAGGTAGAACCTGAGTTGTTTGTGTATGTCCAAAGAGTGCATGACCCTTTCCCCTTTATTCTGAGGATTAGGGAAAAAGGTTGGTAAATGGATGGATTGGTTTAGAACCATACTGGATACCACCTTGGGCACAAAAGATGGGTTAGTCCTAAGAGAAACCCTGTCAGCATGGAAAATAATGAAGGGTTCCACACCCATTAGTGCCTGTAACTCAGACACTCTTCTTGCTGAAGTGATGGCTAGAAGTAAGGCTGTTTTCCAAGAGAGGAATTTTAACTGCTATAGCAGCAGGCTCAAAAGGGGGAAACATGAGCTTCTCTAGTACAAAGTTAAGGTCCCAGGCAGGGGTGGGAGCTCTCCTCGGGGGTCTTAACTTGTTAGCTCCTCTCAGGAACTGTTTGACCAGGGGGTGAGAAAAGAGAGGTGGCTCAGTATTATAATAAGCTGAGATGGCCGAGGTATGAATCTTAATAGAAGAAAAGGATAGGCCTTTGTGGAGCAGCTCTGCTAGGTAAGCTAGAATTAGAGGTAAGGTGGGCATGGCTGTGTCCTTTCCTTGAGACTGGCTCCAAGAACAGCATCTTTTCCATTTTTCTGAATAGTATTTCCTAGTACTAGGTCTTCTGGCCTCATGGATGAAGTCCAGCACCTGTTTGCGAATAAGCCAGGCTGCAAGGTTCAAGGTTTGCAGCTGAGGATGCAAAATCTGTCCCTCCTGCTGGGACAGCAGGGAGGGGGTCTGATGTAGGTGCCAGGGTAGCACTGCTGCCAGACTGTGTAGGAGTGGGTACCAGTGCTGGCGGGGCCAGTCCAGTGCAATAAGGAATGTCCTTGGTTTGTCCTGTTTGATCTTGAGTAGTACTTTTGAGAGGAGGGGTAGAGGGGGAAAGGCATAAATTGAGAGGTTTTCCCATGTAAAAGATAGGGTATCCACTTTCCATACTTGGCTGTGGGGATTTCTGGTGCAAAATTTGCTCAACTGATGGTTTTGGGGGAGGCAAAGAGTTTCACCTCTGGTGTCCCCTACCTGTGGGTTAGAAGTTTGAAGGAGTTGGGTGCTAGTTTCCCTCCTACTTGTTTATGTACCACATAACTGTGGTGGTGTCTGTCTTTATCAAGAGGTGTCCTGGAAGGATAACATATTTGAAGGCTGTTAGAGCATTCAGTACAGCTAACATTTTTTTTTCATTGATATGTAGGTGAATTTGTCTTGGGCTCCATTTGCCTTGAATGCATTTGACAGCCATGTGAGCCCCCCATGCATTGTCTAATGCATCTGTTGTCAAGGTTTGGGCGGCGAGGGGTTGAGTGAAAAAGAGTCTCTTGTTGTGGTTGCAAGCCTCTGCCCACCAAAGGAACTCTGCCCTTAGACAAGAGATGATAGGAATAATTGTTTCCAGGTCCTGAGAATGTTGGCACCAGAGACTTAAGTACCATTCAGGTTTCCTCATATGCAGTCTTGCATATGGAATTAGAATGCATGAGGCCATGAACCCTAGGGCTTGCAGTATTTTTCTTGCAGATAGCTGGGTTCTGGTGGTCATTAGTTTGAAGTAGTTTGTCAACTAAACCTGCTTTTCTGGAGTAAGGAATGCCATCTGGGAAGTTGTGTTCAAGCCTGCTCCTAGGAATACAATCTTTCGGCTGGGCACCAGATGTAATTTCTTTTCATTGACGGTGTACCCCAGAGAAGTTTGAAGTCTCTTTACAAATGCCAGGTGCTGAAGTAGCAATTCCTGACTGTCTGCCTGAATCAGGCAATCGTCCAAATCAGAAGGGAAATCAATTCTTTGTCTTTAAGAGTGGAAAGGCTGGCTTCCCCTAATTAGAGTTATAAGGTCTTCAGCCATTCTAAGCATTTATTTCTGTGGCATGGGAGCTTAAGCATGCACTTTGGTCATCAGTTTTCTAGGCATAGTGCGAACTCTGGGCCTGCGAAACTTGGTCGTTTTAGTCTGAAATGAAGTAGTCAGTTTAATATGAACATCGGAAGGTCGGAAAACACCCTCAGAAGCTGGTGCCTTCACAGCGGCTCCGGACCCATCCAAGGCAGAGACATCCACAGGTTCCATAATCGAAGAAACATTTTGTGGCATACTGGACTCCAAATGGGTCTCAGCAGAAGCCTGTGAATCTGTAGAAGTGGGTATCAGGGGCTGCGAAGGCACCTCACTGAGTAGCGATGGACTGGTGACTAGCTTAACGGAAGCATCGTCAGCAGTTTTGGACCTATGCAGTCTGTCTCTGTTTTTATCCTTACTTTTTTCGGAAGAGCGGTAGTCGTATGGCTTACCAACGCCATTTTGGAATATGGGGAAAGAGAGTGAAAGAATTTAGCAACAAAGTTAACCCAACGACTAATAGTTTGGAAGTTAAACAAGGCACAAAACCGACAGCGAGGGACGTCGAGGTCTGGGCCTAAACAGGTGATGCAGTAAGAATGAAAATCTCTGTGAGTTATTTGCTTTCCACAGGCAAGACAATTGTTAACTTTTTTTGACATTGGTTAGAGCTAGAAAAAAGAATCCCCAATGGGGTACTTGGCTTCAGAAGACTTCAAGTTTGAAACTCGAAAAACAAAAATTTCAGGTAGCGGCCAACTGGCACTTATGAACTGCTTCTGCTTCGGGCTCCCGCGCAGCAAGAAAAGCTGATGTAATGGCGCCGGCTGCATGTTTTATACCCCTGATGACCTGACGTCATGGAAGAGGCGACAGCATCCGACACAGAAATCCCAAGACTCTGGCATTCGGGCCGACTGAGGGCTACCTGCAGGCAGATAACCAAAGTATGATGACTGCAACAGTGAAACACGGAGAACATCTGGCTTGATAGAACCAAGGTAACATGGAATGGCTTTAAAAATATGGCTGTAAAATATATATCTTCCCATAAAATGAATAACCAAAAAACTAAATAATTTTCCTATTATTAGAAGTACTAACATCTTCTCTTAGACACTCTATTAAAGAATTAAAAGGGGGGGGTTTAGTTAATAAGAATTTGTTATATAATGTATTTTTAAATAAACCCACAAATCTAAAATCTAGTTAAATAAAACATTAATCAAGGCCTAAAAATATCAATGTATCTACTTTTTCTTGCTCTTCTTTAATTATTGAATGAAAGTTTTCATGGTGACATTGAAATGTAAATAGGTGTAAATAGTTGTGTTGTTATAATATAGCAAAGGTTTCATAAGTGTGCAAACTAATTCCTATCTCAAAAACATTGTATTAACATACAACTGTACAAGCGAGATATGATGTAGACAATTATTGCATTATGGGTACACTGTAAATTCTATCATTTATATGGAATGCTTCTAAATATTATACTGTAATTTTTCTTTTTTAGTTACTTTTATATTTTCAAAAGAAATAAAAACATTACATTTGAAATAAAAAAGAACAACATCTTTGGTAGCACTGTAACAGAGCAAGAAGTTGTATACTTCCTGTTCAATATAACACCTTCCGGACTGTGTGGTTTTTCAGTACAGCACAGTTGAGTCTGACTGGCAGAGTAACACTCAATAGTAGGTGCTGATGTAACTCCGCCCAAATTGTGGGTTATTGACATTCAAATGATAATGAGAAAATGTTCCCCAATTTAACATTAACTTTGAAACTATATACCGTATGCAGCTAAAACACAAGAGCACATATGGCAAAATAACCTTTGCAATGAATGCAGCTAAGAACTATGAAATCAGACATAGAAGTAATGAAGTCAAAAGACATAATCACAAACAGAGATACTCAAACTAATGCAGCTAAAATTCATTTTAAATTATTCCAGATAAAATATTTATTATCATAAGTCAGTTTGTTGCCTGGAATAATATTTATGTAAAGAGAAGTGAAGCACTAAAGCTGAAAAACTCATTTAAAACACAGCAGCATTTCACAGTATGTCCTTGCTTGAGGTTCTAGTCATCTGCCCCATTTCATCCCCTTAAATTCAATAATCTCACTGGGTTACTAGTTAGCAAAGAGGTCTGTCAGAAAAAATAGCAGCCAAAGCTATCAGATGCACCATAAGATTGTGCTGTACCTGGAAAAAGAAGCAACGTCTACTTGGGTCTCCTCCTTTGCAAGATTTAGTGGGAGTGGGGAAGGACAGGATCAAAATATCTGACCCTACCTATAGAGTTAATACATAACAAATCATTTAATGAACTAAAAGCATTTTCTCTCACACATACCAAAGATGCAGTTTGCCTTTAATTTATTTAAATGTGTAAATAATAAAAATTTATTTACTATCAATAATCAAGAAATACGCATTGCTGGGTTTAATGTGTTTTCTGTCTTAATCCAAATGCACAGATTGCAAAGTCACTAGCTAAAATTCCAAAATAAACCACTGAGCCTCCAAGCTACAGAAAATGATAATTAACGTCAGTGATGTCCTAGCTTTACTGCAGCTGCTTCTGTAGAAATGGCTATTTATAAATGGTTGAGAAGAGAGCCTCACCTCAAGCATGAGCAATCGTGCCAGGTCATGAATAACAGAGCTTGTGTTGCCTTGCATGTGTGCCAGGTCTCATTTTTCATGATCAGACAGTGGTGCAGTGGTTAGCATTGTCGCCTCACAGCAAGAGGTTCCCTGGTTCGATCCTTGGCTGGGGTGCCTTCTGTGTAGAGTCTGTATGTCCTCCCTGTGGTTGCGTGGGTTTCCTCCGGGTGCTCCGGTTCCTCCCACATCCCAAAGACATGCTGTAGATGGATTGGACACTCTAAATTGGCCCTAGGTGTGAGTGCATTTGTGTGTGCCTTCTGTGGAAGGTTGGGCGCTGGGCTGGCAACTCGACACTGTAAAAACTCCACTGCCCAATCATGAGCGGACAGGTGATCTGCTGTGGCGATCCCTAACCAGGAAAAGTCGAAAGAAGAAGAAGAAGTAGGTGCTGATGAGATCAGGTAGGCTTGTAAGACAGAGTTTTAACACAGCTGTTTTAACAGAATTGTAATTCAAACGTTTGTGATTTAATGTCCTAACCATAAAATATTAACAAAATGTATACATTTTAATGTTGTTGCTATACACACAGCAAATAATTACATTTTATTCTTACAATTCTTCAATACATTTAAGAATTTTCATTCTTGAGACATGTTAGAAACTTACTATGAACTAGGAAACAGAAGTCCTTCCACATCAGTAACAGTGTGAGCTTCATGAACCCTTCTGCATCATATTCAACAACACCTCTAAAATAAAGCACAAACATGTTCAATACTTAGTTTCACTGCTGCATTGTACTAGTAATTACAAATTTCTTGCTTAACCACAAAAAATAAAACTGCAAATTAATTAATAAGTCTTATTCTCCATTTTCTTCTTCATTCAGTGAAGTTAAACTCAAAGGCTAACCTTTCCTGGTCATCTGCTCCCATGGCCCATTCTTTCATGAGAGTGGACTATATACTCCAAAAGGAAGGGTTTTATCGCTTAGTTTTTCCTCTGTTCCCTTTCTCTACTACAGCCAGGTATGCGATTTGGCCCAAGCAAATGCCAGTCATGCATGGATTCATATGTGGCTCCTTGCAGAACATAGCCTGTCATATTCCCACTGTTTTTGTGAGATCCACAGATAGTCTTCTTAAAATGGGGAACTATGCTTTTGTGCCCAGTCCAAGACCCACTACCTAACCTTTCAGGAAAGTGAGACAGATATCTACTGCTTACTTGTGTCCTGCTTTGGTTGGATCCTGTGGTCTTTGTTACAGTAATTAGATATCCAGCTCTGGCCAAATCCACTGTATCTTCTCAATACACCTGAGCTAGCCTCAAAATAACTCATTAAAGAACAGCTCACAAATGAGATCTCATGGAGACAGTCTTGTAATATATATATATATATATATATAATTTATATATATATAATTTTTATTTATATATATATATATATATATATATATATATATGTATATATATATATATATATATATATATATATATATATATATACTCAAGCTCATCATTTTCCCTGCAGGTGTAAAAGGGGAAAAAATGAATGAAACACCTGTTTTGTTCTTTTTTCTGAGGTGCACCAATTTCAAAATCACCCAGAATTCATTCACATGAGTACATGCAATCTTGCTTTACAAAGCTGCACACAAACACAAGCAACTGGACAGCACAGTGGTGCAGCGGTAATGTTGACACCTCACAGCAAGAGGTTCTCCGGTTCATTTCTTGGCTGGGGTGCCTTCTGTGCGGAGTCTGCATGTCCTCCCTGTGTTCATCTGTACTTCCTGTGGGTGCTCTGGTTTCTTCCCATGGTAGAAAGACATGCATCTGAAGCGTTTCTTCCCAAGCCTCTGCTGAAAATTGGCTTCATTCCAAGTCGAACGTTCCTGGTAAACAAATGTTAAATAAATAAATAAAACTGCCAGCTAAAGTTATTATACCACAATAACTGAATCAAGCATTGGTAATCTCTCCAAGTGAAGGTAAGCCATGTGTTAGCCTGATATAAGGAAAAACTTTGTTTAGCAGAAAAAGGAAGCTGATGTACAAAGACAGACATATATGCCCTGAACAGGAATATGTACGGCCTGTGTTGCTCAAAAAAGGGGGGTTCAAATCTGAGCAGAAATGAACTAGGATGCAGCAAAAAAGTTCTAAAAAGTGGCCTAGGAATCAAAACAGTCTGAAAATAAAACTGCTGAGCAAGCTGAAAATAGTATCACGACCACTGTAGAAATTTAGAACCTATTGTTTGCAAGACTGATTTACAGACAGGCCTTACACAATAGTAATTGACTTACACTGAGAGGAAGTCTTTTGCAGTTGGGACAGGGTTACACTGGAGCAAGTTAACTTACATCAAGAGCAAGATTTCGGGAATTTGGCTGCTAGTCTCAGGATGGTGACATCTGCCTTATAGAGGAGCATTGTTTCCATTTTACTTCAGCTTGTATTATCTCTGTTTTGCTTTGCATGCCTAAGGAGTGTGGATATTGATTTAAGTTAGTAAAGGCCGCTTGTGGGTTATCTACCTGAAGCACAAACTTCTGGTATGGTACTGTGATAAAAAAATATGTAAATCTGTATAATGAGTGGTTTTGCTATTAGTAAAATACTAAAGTGAGGCATTCTGCCTTTCTGTTTTGCAAACTCACTCAAGTTTAGACTAATAAAATTAATGCACTGTTAAAGTTTACTAATTACAAAAGTTTGTGCAGCCAAAAAAAGAGAAAAAAAAAAGATAATAATGGCATATTTCTGGTATTAAGGGACTACTGCCAAGGAAGGAGGATTATACTGGCATGTATTTATATTGCACCAAAACTGTTGTTATGGAGCTTAAGAAAATTTTGAGAGCAGTAATCAGCTTTCAGCAGGGAAAATTACTTTATGTGGCAGACTGGAACTTGATTTGCAACATGAGGATATGTCTAGGGAACCTAGAAGGGAAAATATAACAAAGGAAGACGTATTTCTTTATGAAAATATTTAGTGTGAAAGATGGGACTTCAGTAGTAGTAACTTGGAGAGAATTTACATATATCCCCCAAGGTACAATAAATAGGTTAGACTAGATAGAAATAAGAAGTTATGTACTCACCATAACGTTCCATGTGAGTTGCTCATCTCACCATCATTCATTACTGATGTGTTCGGAGGCGATCCATCGGCTCCGGTACGGCCGTTTGCAAAGCTCGAGGTTTACCAGTAGCTTGAGGCCAAGCCCTTTACCCCATGACACACTGAGAATTACCTCAGATCTTGTTTGCTGCGTGTACTATAGCCATATAACTGAGTTATCCTCCCAAGGAGAGGAAGAAGACTAGAGCAATCAGGATGAGACCAACCTCTAGGTCAACTATCAGCAAAGAGGGGGAAGGAGGGAGGAACGTAAGAATGAAGGTGAGATGAACAACTCACATGGAAGGTTATGTTGAGTACACAACTTCTTAATGTGAAGTTGTTAAATCTTGACGTTCATTCTTTACTGATGGGTAGCGTCCCTAGCACCATCGATCTCGAGTGGCTCACGGGAGTACATTCCTCAGGACCGTAGACCCAAAAGAAGCCCTGTCCCTGGAGGCCTTATCAACTTTGTAATGAGTGACAAAAGTATGAGGTTTAGACCAAGTGGCTGCAGTACAAATGTTATCAAGGGACAATTTAGCTTGGAATGCAGAAGTAGAAAATGCTCTGGTAGAGTGAGCTTTAATCTTGTGTTGTAAAGGCAGATTAGCAGCTGAATAAACAAAGGTGACACAATCAGACAGCCACTTTGAGTTGTTTTAGCCACTGGTCTACCTTTTCTGGCTTCATAAAATGACACAAAGTGCTGGTCTGATTTCCTGATATCTTTTATTCTGTCCAAATAGAATCTGAGCTGTCTGTGAACATCACGTTTGTGCAGCATATACTCCAATTTATTGGAATGGTTAGGGAAGAAGACTGGCAACTCAATGACTTGGTTGATATTAGATTCTGAACCAACATTGGGCAAAAAGGAGGGGTTTGTCCTAAGAGATACTCTATCACCATGGAACATCAAATAAGAAGGACTGATAGATAAAGCTTGAAGTTCTGACACTCTGCGGGCAGAAGTAATAGCTACCAGAAATATGGTTTTCCACGACAAAAATTTCAGATCACAAGATAATGCTGGTTCAAATGGGGGAAGAATTATAAGAGACAGCAAAAAGTTTAGATTCCAAGGAAAATAAGGAGTTTTCACTGGAGGCCTCATATGAAAAATTCCTTTGAGAAAGGCCTTGGACAACTTGTGGGACATTATGTTCAGCCCATCAGCTCCGAGATGAAAGTTAGATACAGCAGCTAACTGAACCCAAACTGCTGCGGCTGCCACTCCTTTATTAAAGATCATGGTCAAGAATTCTAATATGGATGCCAATGGGGCTTGATACGGATCAATGTTCTGCTTAGAAGCCCATATGGATAATCTCTTCCACTTACTAAGATATAATCTTCTAGTGGACGGCTTATGGGAAGACAAAAGGATCTGTTTTGTTTCATTGGAAAAGTTATGAAGCCTGGCTATGAGGGGAACTGGAGCAGCCAAGCTGTCAGCTTCAGAGATTGCAAAGAGGGATTGAGGTCCCCTGACGGATGTGTCAGAAGGTCCGGAACTGGGTCCAGAATCCATGGATCCTCCAAGAGATGATGATGAAGAAATGGGAACAAAATCTGCCAAGGCCAATGAGGGGCTATAAGAATGCTGGTCTTATCCAGAGATTTTGCTTTCTGTATAAATCTGGGTATTAACGGGATATGAGGAAATGCATAGAGGAGACCCGGGGGCCAATCGTGTACGAGTGCATCTCTTGGGGCTTCTCCCAGAGGAGGAATCAGGGCAAAGCAGCATCTGCATTTCGTGTTGATGTGACTGGCAAAAAGATCGCAGAAAGGCTGGCCCCATTTGCAGAAAATCCTGTCCGCAATCTCTTTCTTGAGGGACCACTTGTGCGGCAACAGGATTGCCCTGCTCAGTTTGTCTGCTATCATGTTGGATCTTACCAGGATGTGCGTTGCCAACAGAAAGCACTGGGAGGAAACAGCCCACTGCCAAACTCTGAGGGGTTCTCGGCAAAGGGGGGTAAGACTTGGTTCCGCCTTGCTTGTTCAAGTACCAGACTACTGACATATTGTCTGTCTGAATTGCAATCGCTCTTAGAGGAAGAAAGTCCTGGAAGTACTGCAACATCAGAAGTACTGCTCTCATCTCCAGAACATTGATATGCAGATGTGACTCTTGATCCGTCCATGTGCCTTTGGCAGTCTTTCCCTGAAAATGCCACCCCCACCCAATCAGGGAAGCGTCCATGGTCACAGTGGCTATGGGGGGGTAGTACAAAGGGTCGCCCTATGGTTACATGAAGAGACGTCAACCACCACTGGAGATCTCTCTTGTAAGAGTTCATAATTAAAATCATGTGATTAGGCTTCCGAGGAACAGGTGCCATGGACTCCGGTGACTCCCACGCCCTCCAGCTGCATGAGCTCATTGAAGGGCGAGACACCCAAGAGGTGGAGGGTTAAGACCCGAAAGCCTTCAGGAGGACTGACTCATCCTCAGTAGGGCTTTTGGACTGCCCAACACCCCTCTGCCTTAGGATCTCGAGTATCTCCGCAAAGGAGATATCCTCAGAGGGGGGACCCTTCTAACTCATCCAAGTCAGTGTCAGATGTTAGAGACTTCTGTAGGGAGTCCATGTTTCTCCTCTTGCACGATCTCTTCCTGGAGACCTACTCAGTGGGAGCCTCTGGGGAGGTCTCAGAAGAGCAGGGGGCACCTTGTGGGGCTACCTGAGGCTCTGGGTTTCTACGCCTAGCCTGGATGACGGAAGCAGAAGTGGACACAGGCACTTTGGGGGATGAGGAAGCAAGACCTGGTGTTGAGGATGTCTTGGGGGACAAGGCTCTCCTCATGGCTTTGAAAGCATCGCGGCTCCGATGAGGAGTCGACAGACCCAAAGGAACCGCTAACCCCTCCCGCACCAAGGCCGCGGGCTCAGAGCCAGAGGTAGGAGCTGAGCTCATCCGAGCTGAAGCCCTGAGAGGGAGAGTCGGCACCGACAAGTTGGTGTGGCTATCCTCCCTGGACCCGACAGGAGAGTGTCGGCTCCTAGAGTCCCCGGTCGGCGCTGAGGACATCAAACTGAGGACACTGGAGCAGGTCTCGGCTCCAAAGGCTCCACGATCAAAAGGTCGGCTCCCTCCAGCTCCTAAGGTCCAGTACGGCTCAGAGGAGGAGCAGTCATGTCAGGGGTAGTTGTCTTCGGTTCCGACAACAATTTAGCAAGGCCTGGTGCCCATAAAAGCCTCTGCACCAATCGGTCCATACCCAAATCCGACAGGCTGACAGAAGACCTAGAAGACTGCACTGATGGTGCAGACTGCAGGAGTGGAAATATAGGCCTCCAGAGCTGTGGGCCGGCTCTGAAAAGAAAAGACAGTTGGCTCTGAGGTCTGTGGACCTGATGTCACAGGATCTTCAAATTTCTTGGATTTCTTTGACAGTTTGGACTCCTTAGAGTCCCCTGAGGATTTAGAGGACTTGGAGGACTTGCTGGCCACATCCTGGTCACTCAATGCTTCATGAAACGGATGCTTCAACAAGCCTCTGTCAACTAACTTTCTTTTCCTCTCCAATAAAACCTTAGAGGAAAAAGAGTGACAAATACTGCAAGACTCCTGCAAATGGACAGCCCCTAAGCAGTAAACGCACGTTACATGTCCGCAGTCTGGACACTTTTTAAATCCAGACTGTGGGTGCTTATCCTTCTCATCAGCCATATCCAACAATCAAAATGCCTTGGGCTTAAACACACAATAAGCCTAAGAAAAAGAGACATTCAATATATATATTATTAAAGAACCACACCTAGGCTCTAAACACACCACACAAAAGCCTAGATAAACAGCCAAAGGTATAACTATGATCTAACTGTAAAGAGACACACACACTATAAACAATGGCCCAAAAACTAAGGCCAATGCTAGCTAAATATTATATATATATATATATATATATATATATATATATATATATATACACATATATAGTATAACTATGAAAAATGCAAGAGAATTAACTAGGCCAAAAACATGAGGCCACTAAAACTACACTTAAATAGCACACAACGGGAAAAGGGGAGCTTTTAAGAAGCTACACAAAACTACTCTAACAACTATTAGAAGGAACAACAGAAAAAAAATTGAAATAACTTGCAAAAACACGCTTTTTGAAGAAATACTGGCTTGAGCAAAACTGGAACCTCTGATCAGTGCCGTGGCAAACTAGATCTGAGGTAATTCTCAGTGCATCATGGGATACGGGGCTTGGCCTCGAGCTACTGGTAAACCTCAAGCTTTGCAAATGGCCATACCGGAGCCGATGGACCAGCTCCGAACCCATCAGTAAAGAATGAACGGCGAGATTGAACAACTTGACATTTATCGTTTACAGGAAGATGTGCGTTTAATTGAAAGCTTTGACACAGATCAAATAACTATTTCTGGTCATACACCAATAAAAGCCAAGATAAAAATGTAGAGTAATGAAGTAAAAATGAGGCACTGGAACTTTCCAACCTACCTGCTAAAAAGACAGGAATTGAAGGAATGGGTACTGGAAATGATTCAAGAGTTATTAGATTTGAGAGAGATTTCTTCAGAAGTTATAGCTAGTGAGTGGGATAAAGTGAACGTGGAGTTTAAAAATATTGTAGAACTAAAAGAAAAAGATACAGTTAACAAGTAATAGAAATTTATTTAGAGGGGCCGACAAAGGAGAAAGTATTGCAGAATAAGGGAAATGTCATGGAGCAATAAGAGTCACAACTGCAAAGTGCTAAAGAGAAAATAAGGAAGTATGTGGATAACATGCATGAGTTTAGAAAGATTGCTATGAAGAAACTTATTTTTTTTTTTTATAAAAACTCTAGAGCACAGAAACTTTTAGCACGGTGACTTAAGCAATATAAAGTAGAAAGGGTTGTCTCCAAACATAGGGAGCTTGTAACAAGAAAATAATCAGATATCCTATAGACGTATTAGACATATTTTGAAAATTTTAATGAAAATCTGTAAAAAGCAGATAAATTTGTAAACCAAGAAAGAGCACAAATTGAAACATTTATGCAAGACTTACATGTGCCAACATTAGAGGCAGATGAGGCTCAACAATTAACAGTTGAGAAGGAAATGAAGTAAAAACAGTGATGTATAATCAATCTGCAGGAAAGTCTCCAAGAACAGATAGCATATTCCTGTGGAAGTATGTAATTTAGGAGGAAAGAAAGTGATAAAGGTCTGGAAAGTTTTGCTTAAAAGTATTTCAAAAGGAAGGGGAAGCACCAATATCTTGGAAGAAAGCTGTGGTGGCTCTAATACCTAAAGATGGTAAAGACCCTTCAGACAGAGCTTCGAGTAGACCAATTTCAATTTTAAGCCATGATTATAAAGTGTTTGTGTCTATACTAGCTAAAAGAATGGCAGAGGTGTTGCCAAAACTGACAGATATGGATTGGTTTTGTTGAGGGAAGGCAAACATTTGACAATACTAATAGAGTAATGATAATCCAGAATGTAAGAAAATACTGCTGTTGATGACGGGTCCTGATGAAGAGAAAGCATTTGACAAAGTAATCTGGGATTTTATGAGTGGGACAATGGAAGCATTTGCATTCCCTAATACTATAAGGTTAATCAGGAGGACATATGTAAGATTAGTGGCAAGAGTTAAAATGAGAGGGTATCACTTTGATAAGTTTTGTCTAAACAGAGGACCTCTTTCCACCTTTGTTAGTTGTTTTATATTTAGAACCACTGGCCACAAAAATAAAGTACTCAGACATTTGAGGATATAATTGGGATGGTAATAAAGAAAAGTTGGCTTTACTTCCATCTGATAAATCCAGAAAAGTACTGTGAAACATTTTAAGACATTTTCAAGTCTTTTTGGGATAAAAAATTAATGAAAATAAAACAAAGGTTATAGCTATAAATGAAGTGCTCACACATGAACTGGTTCAGTGATACCCATATTTATGGGGACATGACAAGAAATATTTAGGAGTACGGATTAAAAAGTGTTCTGTTATGGCAGCTAAGGATATGTGGGAAGAGTCTAAACA
Organism: Protopterus annectens; assembly: GCF_019279795.1. NCBI lineage: Eukaryota > Metazoa > Chordata > Ceratodontiformes > Protopteridae > Protopterus > Protopterus annectens. The sequence continues at coordinate 1,965,128,175 of NC_056726.1, forward strand.
AAAGACAATATAAAAACTGAGAAACTGGAAGCTCTTGTTTATGCAAATGGATAGTAAGATACAAGCAGTGAAAAAGTTTTTAGTCCCTTTAATTTTATATGCAGGGCATGCATATTTTTATCAACTGAAGGAATACTTGTGGGCAACAATTAAAAAAGAGTTGAATGAATTTATCTGGCAGGGGAAGAATGCAAGGGTTACAAGGTAGTTTAGGATTACCTGATTTGAAGGTATATTTCAAAGCTACACAGTTAAGACGCATATACACAACAACCCGTATTACTTACAAAGGAAAAGGCTAATGATGATGAAGCAGGGGGAAAATTCAAGAAATAAGGACAGAGTAACATTCTAAATGCAGATCTCTAATGAGAATAACAGCAGCCATAGAGAATATTACATTCATAAAATAACAAAGTATTCTAAGAACTAAGCCAACATGATAGTGATGACTGTTTGTAGGGGTACAGAGAATAGGCAAGAAGGGAGTTGGAATTTACCAGAGAAAACTGGTAAAGGAACCAATGTATTGGGAGAAAATAACTAGAGATGTAAAGGTAGCAGAACAGAATGAGGCCAAGAAGACATTTGGAATGCAGGCTATAGACTGCCATCCCTTGCAGGGAATGCAATCACAGTATAGGTTAAGAGAAAGGGATAGGGGAATCTTAAGTGAAAGAACTGCTTTGGTGGAGATTTTGGATGGATCTAGAAGAGAAGCATTGCTTAAAAAAGGGATAATTAGTAGGGCAATATAAAATATTGCACGGTAACTCTAAGAATCAATCTGAGAAAGTTAGACACTGGATAATCAATTCACAAGGGAACAATGGGTAGACATATATGTGACTCCTAAGTATGCCACAAAATCTAGAAGGTTTAGGATTTTTGCTTGGAAGTGTTTGCACAGGTACTTTTACACCATAAGATGACTTCAAAGAATTTTTCTTCAGTTAGATGGCTAATGTTGGAGTGGGATGGGGAAGAAGTGGTAACTGGGAGTATACTGAGTTCACAGATTTCAAAAATTCCCTAAAGGGTACTCTTTCAGAAATACTGGATGAGCAAATGGGTGTAGCTATGGAATTGATTCTTTTGAGCTAGGAGACAGGATCTGGTTTGCCTAGACATACCAAAGCTTTGTTATATTTAATTCTAGTTTCTGCTAAAAAAGCAATTACTACAAAATGGAAATAAAAGTCTAAACTAACTGCATATGAAGGACTGAACACTGAAACAGAGACAAAAGAACTGAAAGTGGGAGCCTTAGAAAAGAGCAAATTATATAGAAATAAATGGAAATTGTGGGAACTATACAAGCAAAATAATGTTCAGGAGAAGTGAGGTTTAAGGGAAAGCAGGAATTAAGCAATTTATATAATGTTGGACTAATGATAGTTATAAAAATGAACATATGTGATGTGTAATGTAGACAACTGGAAATACGTTCATAT
>NC_056726.1:1965144628-1965214628 GCF_019279795.1 Protopterus annectens
TTGTACTATAAATACAAATATGACTGTAAACATATGAAATGTATTAAAATATATGTAAAAATGAATAAATATGTCACAAAATGCCCATATTCAATGAAACCCTACATTGTACTTGTTGGTAAAACAAATACTAATGCTATTCTGATTACAAATAAATATATTTATGTGAAGTATAAAAAGTTTCATTTTTTTACTACGTGCTTCAAGTATGGGCTTTATATTTATAGACTGATTAAGGCCAGATGATAAATGTGCTCTCAGTTTAAAAATCCATTGTAGCTCTAAAGTCTCCAAATAATTCATGTTACTACCCCCGCTTCTTCTAGGGGTTACTAGTTGTAACACTCTAAATCTGAAGTCATGTCCCTCATTTAACATAACATGTCTAGCTAAAGCATTCTGTTGGTTAGACTTTTTGATTTCATAAGAATGATTATACATCCTATCCTTAAGCCTTCTCTTTGTTAAACCAACATAGAACGCTTCACATTGTATGCATGTAGCCAAGTATATGATATTGGTGCTATTACAAGAAGCAAAAAATCTGGGTTCAAAAACATATTCAATATCCGGATGCATAAATACTTGTGTATCAGTAATCAAACCACACATATTGCACTTCTTACAAGGATATGTACCCATTCTCATCTTATCTAAAATTGTTTTTCTGAATTCTGTTCATGTTCAATACAAAGTAGCCGCTTCAGGTTTTTACTATTTCTATAAGTAAAACGAGGTGTTGTACCTACAATATCCACAATAAATGAATCTATTGTTAAAATATGCCAATTTTTTCTTATGATCCTTGTTATTTCTTTATTGTCGTTAGTGAATCCAGTAGTGAAAGTTAATCTCTTATCATTTATCTCCTTAGTAGCTAATGTAAGACTCTTAGAGCCAATGTATCCTTTTTTTATCTATGTTAGTGTTATTATTATTTTTTATTTTTATGTTTATTTAATATCAAATTCCTAATATCTTTCATCATGTCTCTATCATAGCCTCTCTCAACGAAGAGGCATTCCATTATATCAGCCTGTTTCTCTAATTCGTGGCTCACTTTACATAGCCTGATGAGTCTCATAAACTGACTCCTGACTATGTTGGGGAATATATGGCGGGGATGCATGCTGCTAAACTGAAGCAGGTTGTTTTTCCAACATGGTTTCCTGTATAAAGAAGTTAGAACCTTACCATGTCTATCTATGCTTATGTTGATATCTAGAAAACTAATGACTTCACTAGAACAATCCATCGTGAATCTCAGAAAACTGGAAGTGGACTCTAAATAGGAGATGAAATCCTTTAATTCATCTATAGTTCCATTCCAAAAAATAAGGATATCGTCCACAAACCTTCTGTAAAGCAGGACTTTATCATAATATTTACTATTAAAAAGGTGGTTCTTTTCCCAGTAGTAAACTACCAGGTTAGCATATGTATTCGCGCATGGGGTGCCCATAGCGACACCCCATTTTTGCAAATATAACTTGTCCCTAAACATGAAGACATTGTTAGCTAAAACCATGTCTAGTAAGGTACATATAAGTATCTGCTGATCCTGCTTGAAACTAACATTGTGATTCAATAAGTCCCTAATGGCTTCTATGCCATATTCATTAGGGATCGATGTGAATACGTTTTTTTACATCTAGTGTAACCAACAGACAGGTGTCTATTTTCCAATTAACAGAAAAATTTTCAAACATATCTATCAATTGATAGGTATCCCTGAGTATGGTAGAAACCATTCTAACCATGGGGCTTAATGTCTTCTCAATGTATACAGATATCGTCTCTGTGGCCCATCCCTCTCCAGAGACTATGGGACGCATGGGTAGCGGAACCACCTTCTTGTGCACTTTTGGAAGTCCTTTGATATAAAGAATCACAGGTTGTTCCACATAGAAATAATCATGCAATTCTTGACTTATTTGTCTACACATCAACAAATCATAAATTCCTTCATGGATATGCTTAATAATTCTTGCTAGCGCAATGATATCTATCTCGCTATATGTGGTAACTTCATTCAACATAGAATACATAATTGCATTGTAGTCTACAGTGTTGAGCAAAACAACCACACCCCCCTTATCAGCTGGCTTAATTGTGAGTTCTGTATTGTGAGTTAAACTCTGTAAAGAACACCATTCCTCCCTAGAAGTATTAAAGAATGTACATTTCCTTCTAGTATGTAAAACGTATTTATAAAAATCTTGTTCACAGAGTTTAATAAAACATTCTACTTGAGCTGGTAATGCTGGCGTAAATGTACTTTTGCACTTAAAGTCTAAAGGACAAACAGAAATGCTTTCTGTCATAGTTTGTTTAACATTAAAAACAATTTCAGGGACACCAAGCGTCCAAATACTCTTAAATCAATTAACATCTCACTCAGGCTGCTGCCTTGTCAGGGGATATAGGTAAGTCCTTTGTTAAGCAAAGAAAGATCAGATGTTGAAAAATCAAACCTTGAAAAATTGAACACAAGTTCATTTAGTCTTTCACATGGAGTCTCTGATCTTAATCCACACCAGAAAACTTCCTTTTCCTTCGACCTCTGCTGCTGGAACGATTTCTTGATATTGGCCTCTTTCTCACAGGAAGAGGCAAAAAACGCTGTATTCCGCTAGTGGAAAATTCCTAATATCCCAACATGTTACCCATGTGCCCCTCTCTGTAAGCCTGTTGGTTCAGTGGAGGAGTATCCACATGGGCTGAATTAGATATATATATTTAGATATATATGATATATATATCTATGTACACAAACACACACACATTTTTGTTGCTTGTTGGTTATTTGAATAGAAAGGGGTAACACGGACAAGGCCTTTGGATTTAAAATGCCTCCAGTATGAGTGTGAGATGCTGCCCGAAGTCCGATGTCAATTATGTCATCTCCCTTGCGATCAGACATCTTGATGCTGAGTGTTTTGATCGGTAAATATTTTAGTGCTAGAATACTGTTAGATTGCAGGAACACACTTGTATAGAAAGGAATGTTAAACAATGATCCTGTGGTAATGAGAAAAAGAAAAAAGAAAACAAGTGTACTGAAAATATGGAACACTCAATTTTTGGAAAAGTTCTCTCCACCCAAACTAAATAGGATTGTGCCCTTTTCACCATGATCAGAACCATTGACGCCACCTAACCATACTTTCCTGACCTAGTTCTCCTTCAAAAACAGGACACCCTGATCTCATCAGGACTATCAACTTTAAGGAAATCATGAAGGATCTGTCATCTTGGACAGGCACCTGCTCTACTGGTTCCTCCCTTGTATATCAATGAACTGGGACTCAGTGATTGATCATCCATTTTACCCCCCGGACCAAGGAACAGAAATGTATACCACTACTTTCAGTCCAAAGAAGAGATCATTTAAGAGGAAAAACATTCATGTCCCCACTTGAGACTCCAATCCCAGAGATGGATCTTGACAAAGGGGAGGTTTCACCCAAAACCCCTCTACAAGATCCTAAGTTAAAAGAAATTTCAGAAATGATGCATCAGAGGGGATCATGACCTACTGACCTTACCTGCGCAGAGAGGAAGAGATTATCCAGAAAGCCTTTAGGTCCTATCCCACATTAGCTCAGGTGGCCCCCCAACAAATTAATTGACATGGTCTGATCCAGAGCATATTGGGAAATGGATCTTGCTAAACCCATTCCCAGAAAGCTTGATAGAATGCTGGTGACCAGCAAGGAAAGGCCACAATGAAGTAAGTTACCACTTGTGGACTGTATTGTGATGTGAGCTGCCATCAGATGTGAGGCTCCAGAGAATGCCTAAGCCATTCATCCTCTGTACAAGGATTCAAGAATGATGGATGGACTAGGAAATTATGCTTATTCATTAAAATATGTTCTCTATCAGGGGCATTAAATATATGTAGTATATGATACATTTTCAGAGGGATCTGGTGGACAAGATGCCAGAAACCCACAAACCTGTCCAAAAGAGATTCCCACAAAGAGCTGGAGGTGCCTAAGATGAATTCAGTAACATCACTCTCCATGTGTCTTTTTCATAATACTTCAGATGCAGCAGCTTCTTCCTCAGGTTCAGGCACTGCTATGAAGCATCAGGCATGGCTGCTGCTTAATGGCTTCATAGAGCATTTCAAGATGTTTTTTGTGAATGACCCCTTTGATGGTACCATTCCTTTTTGGAAAAAGGTAAATGACAAGTTGCAGCAGTGTGAGTGAGAGAGCAAGATGCTCATATCTGTTGGAGTAAAGTTCTCGGCTCCTTAAAGATCATTTCAGAGAAGCCATAAAGTAGTCAAGAACATTTAGTATAGAAAATCCAAACAGCCAAAGCAACAGCAGTAGTCTGACAGAAACTGCCAAGATAGCACTAATTTCTCCAATAACCACTGCCCCAGAAAAAAAGGAATTGTCAGCAACACCAGGGGTTCCATGGTCCTTTCCCCTGGGAACAGACAGTATAACCCCTGAGCAGCTGTCTAGCAGTCCCACTTTGCAGGCAATCAGGGGATATCTCTCCTTTCATCTAACTGCATGGTAGGCCATCCTCCAATAAAATTGGGTCAAATAGAATATATACAGAGATTATGCCACACAATTTTCCAAATAAAATTACTCTCTCTCACTCCTCATTGGCTCCACCTTGACAAATAAAGAGGACACAGCAAAAGGGCCAAACCTTCTGTCTAAGAAAACAATTCAAGAGGTCCCACTAGATCATACAGAATCCAGATTCCACTCAAGATTCTTTTTGGTGCCCAAAATGACTCAGGACCTCAGATCGAGTTTGGACCCCAGTTTCTACATCAACATATAAAAAAAGAAATCTTCTAAGGTTGGTCAGAATGCAATCCAGCTTTCCATCCTTTCAAGCAGGAAATTTGATGCACTTTTTTGATCTTCTGACATCTACTTTCACATCAAAACAGCCAAAATATCCACTTTCTATCAGTCATTACCATTTCACAGCTCTGGACTTTGGTCTAACCATATCCCCCAGGGAGTTACCAAATGACTGGCACTGTTAGCCACTCAAATATGACTACTAGGGAGCAGAAACATTCCATATTTGGACAGCTAGCTCATTGCTCCCTCCACAAAAGAACAGCTAATTTTAGCAAGGAAATACTTGCATCAGCTGTGCTTATCCTTGGGGATTATCATCAACATAGCCAAGTTTCAAATGGAATCTTCCCAAAGCCTGTTGTTTATCAGTTGCCAGTTAGATACCATTCAAAGACTGGCTACTCTACTTTCACACAGGGTTCCTTTTGTAGTGGAAGCTGTAAAAAACTTGTGTCACAACCCAAAACTTAAATGCAGCCACAGTCCTCACAGTTCTTCTGATGGTGGCCACAATACAAACCATCCCACATGTGAGATTTCATATGGGAGTTATATAATGGACACTTAAGGTTCAATGGTGTTAAGTCAACAGATCTTATGACAAACATAATTAAGATTTCAAAGGCATGTTTAAAGCACTTTTCATGGTGGAAACATCAAAGTAACCTTATCACAGGCTGTCCATTTGTACTACCACTATCAGTAGCCACTCTGATCATGTTATCAGTAGCCACTCTGATCATGGACATATCCACTCTGGAATGGAGGGACTCCACTACAACAGGATGGTCAAAGGAACACAGTCAACATCAGAGGCCCACCTGCACATAAACATACTGGAGATGAGGGTGGTCAACTTAGCACAGCCTTACAGGACCTCCTCCTTCCAGAAGGTGCAGTTTTTACCCACTTGGAAAACATGACAGTGGCATGATGCATCAAAAAGTAGAGTGGGACAAGACCCTAACTAATCTGCCAAGAAGTTATAAGGGATTATGAATGAGTCATATCTTCACATCAATTTCTGACTGCAATGCACATTCCAGGGAGTGACAGCTTCATCGTGGACAGGTTTAACAAACAAATGTTGCTTCCACGCAAATGCTTTTGCAACACACTGAAGACACAAAAGATTTTCCACTAATGCCTTGATGCTATCTCGGTTTCAACCTTCAATACCAAATGCACCAAACTTTTTTCCATCTTCCCACGTCAGGGACACAAACACACACACACTGAGATGCAATGATCCATGCCTGGCCCAGCTGGACTCTTTTAATCTTTCCTACCAGTATTACTCTTATTAAAATGCATACAAAAAGCCAAGATTTACAAAGCAAAAATGATTCTGAAAGCCTTGTTTAGGCCATGCCAGATGGTTTCCCCTACTTTGGCCTCACTTAAGGGAATTTCTCCTTCGCTGCAGCACCTATGGCTGCTGTCTCACCGATTCAGGAAGCCTGATCCGGACATAAAATGCAGCCAACCATATAATCAATCCACTTCCAGCAATGGTCAGGGATCCTTACTTCTCTCCCAAAATGGTACAACTCATTACAGCTTCCAAAAAACCTATCATTGGGAAGATATATCAAATGAATTGGTATAAATCCTAATTCTTTTGGCGCAGTGGTGCAGCAGTTGCATTGTCGTCTCACAGCAAGAGGTTCTCTGGTTTGAATCTTGGCTGGGGAACCTTCTGTGGGGTGTCGTCATGTTCATGTGGGTTTCCTCCTGGTGCTCCAGTTTCCTCCCATGGTACAAAGGCATGCATTTGGAGCATTTCTCCCCGGGCCTATGCTGAAAATCGGCTTTGTTCAAACTCAGACTTTTCCGGTAAACAAATGTTAAATAAATAAATAAATAAAATAAAAAAATTAAAAAAAAATATGAGCAGACAAACAAGGATTATACCCTTTCTCAACCCCTCTTTTGTCTGTCTTAGCCTTCTTAGCAGAGGTATTTGACTCAGGATCCAGTTATTCCTCCACTAAAGTCCATTTAGCTGTCATTTCATCCTTTCAACTAATGTTTTCATCATCGTCTTTGGTCTCTTACAAATTAAGCAAAGCAATTCTGAAAACAGTATTTCACTCTAATTCTCCTTTTCATCATCTAAGTCACCTCACTGGACTTTTTAACTTCATAAAAGAAAGCCTCACATTGTCCCAATGAACCAGCTCTCACAGCACACCTGAGTTTTTGTTTTTTTATCTTGGAAGAAATTATTCTTGGTGGCTACCACATCAGAAAGATGAATACCTGAACTACATACCCTTTCTTTGAAACTTCCATGTACTGTCTTCTTAAGGACCAAGTTACTTAAGTGACTACTCCCTCATTTATGCCCAGAGATGCAATTCAACTTAACCTTAACCACTCTATAATTGTTCCCACAAATATGCCAATAAATGGGAAAACAACTTACATTGTTAGTATATACACAGACAACTTAAAGTTATTTAGAAATAATTAATTTCAGAAATGATAAACAGGTGTTCACTTTTCAGTAAGTAAGGAAGGGCAGCAGGTAACCAAACAACTTTTGTTAAAATGGCTTTCAGATTGTATCCTTTTCTGTTACGTCCAGGCATAAATATTTGCCATTAAACCTACAGCACACTCTATCAGTGCCCAGCTAATATTTGAAGCTTTTTTCATCTGGACAAAAGTTGTACAGTTGCTAAACTGTTTTTCTTACATACATTTGCCAGCCATTATTGTTTGGATGTGCTTTTCAGACATAGAACCTCCTTCAGGGCTTCGACCATGAAAGGAATTTTATTTTAGATCCACACAGTACACGTGCAGGACCAACTTAAATATGAAAGTTATATACTTATAAGCTGACTGATTTAGTTTGTCTCTGTTTATACACTGCAAAACAACCCTCAGACCAATTCCCCTCCAAACCATCAGTGTCCAAAGAGACCTGGAGAAGCACCAGTGGCCTGGCATGCTGCTATCTAGCTGCTTAATTTTCCTTGGCTGCATTTTTTTCATCAACTCAAATGAGCACACTGGGAGTCAACATGTTTCATACAGTAAATAAAATATCTCTCTGGGAAAGTACTAACTGTTCAAGGTTCACGATAAAATCAACAAAAAACAGAATAGCTCCTGACAATAAAATTTAATAAAAGTAATGAATACAAACTTTCATGCTCCAAAATAGGCTCCTTATTTAAAACAATCAATGAATTAATCTAAAAATCACATGATCCATGTAGGAAATTACTTTGCTTTAAAATGGGTTTAAGGGGACAGGATTCATTAATTCCAGGTGCATTTAAAGGGTTTACTATCTAAATGTTGAAGGTGGGTTTGGCGAACATGGAAATGCCGAATGGCAAATGGCTGACTTCTGTGCTGACGAACGTTAATTGAACGAGAGTTCATATCAGCGAATGCCACTGTGCTTTCGCTGATAGGAGCTCAATGTTATGAGTACAAACCAGAGTACAGTGCAGACTGGGAAATTCATCCCTTTCCTCACTGTAGTGTGATCTCAGAGTTGGAATATGTAGTTAGCATGGTGAAGGGTGGGGTGCTCCTCCCCTGCAAAACAGTGAATTCCAAGGTAGGAGCTGGACATACCGTACCTCCTATGCGGACATCCCATTTGATTTTCGATGTAAATGTAGAATCTGCTGAATTTATTCATCAGATTTAATGTTTACACCTCATTAGTATGCATGGATTCGGCAGTGTGCTTTGACGGTAAAAACAGATTTCGTTTTTATCATCAAGATTTTGATAGTAAACATATTTAAAGCATTAAGTTTGCTAAGACTAAAGGGACTAAACACATTTCACTTCATCTAAATTTTTGTATTGTCTTTTGTTTACTCTAACACACAACTGCCATAACAGAATCTTTTTTAATCTAATTACCTAAATGCGTCATCTTATCATATCCCCGTAAGTATGGGTATTGCTGAACCATTTAATTTGGAGGTACATAATTTAGTGCTATAGCCTGTTTTGTCTTCATTTGTTTCAGATACCAATGATTGGAAACTGTCTGAAAATGTTCTAGAACACTAAACTATCCTTTTTCTGGCTTTATGTAGTACAAAATAATATCATCTGTAAAGAAAGTCAGCTTTTCTTGATTACCATACCAGTAATATCCTTGACCTTGAGAGTTTCTTTTCTTTGCTAATGCCTCTAAATATAAATAAAATAAAAGCGAAAGAGGACATCTTTGCCTGGTTCCTCTGTTCAAACACAATTTTTGGGAGAGGAAGCTCCTCACCTTAATTCTTGTCTTCTACCATTTACACATTGCCCTAATTAACCCAATTAATCATCAGGGAATGAAAATGTGACAACTGTGCTACCATAAAGCCCAGCTGATTCTAGGAAATGATTCTTCTCCACCAAGACTCTCCAATAGCTACACTTTCTTTCATGTAGCTTACCCTTGGACATCATTGTTAGATTAATGTTGTCAAATGTCTGCCTCCCCATCCACAAAACAACACTGATCCATATGTATTAATTATGGCAACAGCTTTAACAATGTCATAACTAATACATACAAACACTTCATAATCATTGTTTAAAATTAAAATAAGCATAAATATATGAAGCCAGGCTTGAAGGGTCCTTACCATTGCTATGTAATACAATGATGACAGCTTTCTTCCAAAATTCTGGTACCCCCCCCCCCAACCACACGTAAAAAATGACTGTATTGAGGATAATCTGGTAAGGTGGACTATAGGGACAAAGCACTGACTTCAAGACAAAGAATCAAGTGTGATTAGTGGCTTGAGTACTGAAAAGCTAAACATGAGAAGGAGGAAGTGAACGGCTTATGCCAACTCATTCATCCTTGAAGGAGGATGCTCAGAAAGATAACACGAGTACACCAATAAGTGCCATCACTCCATTGGAACAGATAACAGCTGGCAAGGACAGAGCGATGAAATAAATCTTCACTTTATTAAAGCTGTTTTTAAACTGAAAGCAGCAAGTGCTATAAATATACAAACGAAAATCAGTTGATGTATGCACGAAAGTCAGTCAAGCGCTTTCACCCAGCATATCCGGGCTTCATCAGAACTGAACCGTTGGTTCAAAACAAGCAATTTAAAACTTTTTTGGCGCCCAAAAACATTACAGAATTTAAAGGCACAGAAGTATTAATGACGATTACAATTGCTGGACTGCTAAATATAATTGTAATTAGAATCACTATTTCCTAACGTTACAGATGACATCAAGTAGACAAATGCATAACTAGATGAATGAAATATATATGACATATAATATATATGTATAATAAATATATAATAAAATATAAAAAATGTAAAATTTATAAATTACCCACTATCTAAAAAATATATACATGTGTATGCTACTATTATGCAGAAATAATATATCTCATATAATGTTGTAAAAATTAAATATTTAAATATATAAATATATAAATATGTATGTAAAAAGTATAATTCACCTATATTTCAAACATTTCATAAAAATGACAATTACATGAAGATACATATAAATGCAATTCTCACTTGTACATTGTAAATATTCACTATACCTTACCATAATAAAATATAATAAATAAAAATGATAAATTAGTAATGTAAACAATTGATATATTGATGTATGACAAATGAATAATTTAATGAAATAGTAGTGGTTTAATTGATATATAATCGTTTAGACCTGATGGTGTAGTGGCATCTAGATAAATTTGCCACCAAATTTCTTTATAGCTGAGCAAGCTTTTAAAATCCCCTCCTTTGGAATCATATTTGATAACTTCTAAAATAATAAATTTAAAATGGTGGTCATCCCCTTCCCTATCTATGTGTCTGTAAAGTGCGTTGTTGTTGTCCTTAGTTCTTATACTATATACATGGTCATAGATCCTTTTCTTTAGATTTCTTTTCTGGCTAACGGACACAAAAGTTGTGTAAAAAGAAGGGCAGGAAATTGCAACACCAAGATGGTAATTTATTTAAGTATTTGCCAACTATGTTCAAGCTTTTATGTAGGTAAAACGGAAAGAAATCTAAAGAAAAGGATCTATGACCATGTATATAGTATAAGAACTAAGGACAACAACAACGCACTTTACAGACATATAGATAGGGAAGGGGATGACCACCATTTTAAATTTGTTATATTAGAAGTTATCAAATATGATCCCAAAGGAGGGGATTTTAAAAGCTTGCTCAGCTATAAAGAAATTTGGTGGCAAATTTATCTAGATGCCACTACACCACCAGGTCTAAACGATTATATATCAATTAAACCACTACTATTTCATTAAATTATTCATTTGTCATACATCAATATATCAATTGTTTACATTACTAATTTATCATTTTTATTTATTATATTTTATTATGGTAAGGTATAGTGAATATTTACAATGTACAAGTGAGAATTGCATTTATATTTATCTTCATATAATTATGTCATTTTTATGAAATGTTTGAAATATAGGTGAATTACACTTTTTACATACATATTTATATATTTAAATATTTAATTTTTACAACATTATATGAGATATATTATTTCTGCATAATGATAGCATACACATGTATATATTTTTTAGATAGTGGGTAATTTATAAATTTTACATTTTTTTATATTTTATTATATATTTATTATACATATTTATTATATGTCATATATATTTCATTCATCTAGTTATGCATTTGTCTACTTGATGTCATCTGTAACGTTAGGAAATAGTGATTCTAATTACAATTATATTTAGCAGTCCAGCAATTGCAATTGTCATAAATACTTCTGTGCCTTTAAATTCTGTAATGTTTTTGGGCGCCAAAAAAGTTTTAAATTGCTTGTTTTGAACCAACGGTTCAGTTCTGATGAAGCCCGGATATGCTGGGTGAAAGCTCTTAACTGACTTTCGTGTGTACATCAACTGATTTTCGTTTGTATATTTACAGCACTTGCTGCTTTCAGTTTTAAACAGCTTTAATAAAGTGAAGATTTATTTCATCGCTCTGTCCTTGCCAGCTGTTATCTGTTCCAAATGAGTGACGGCACTTATTGGTGTACTCGTGTTATTTTTATGAGTTACCGACTTGGGTTTTCAGTTGTCGTTTGTGTACCATGGAGCACACCGGTGCAACACCAGTTACAGATGAGGAGACAATACAGCAGGAGGGCTCCGATGACTTTAAAAATATCCGAGAAGACATCTCGGTACTCAAAAGTGAACTGAGCAATCTTACTTTATTAGTGAGACAACTATTACAGAGCAGCCATTCAGGATCATTATCAAAGGGTGGTAGTACGCGGTCGGAGCGTGCTCCTCCTTCAGTCATCAGTGCTACATTACCTTTTGGGTGAAACGAACGAGAAATAATTCAGGTGAACAACGGAGAAGGAGGCTCAGTCAGCAGGTCAATTAACAAATCCGAACTGCACAAAGAAGCAGTATCTTCTGACAGTCTTGATATACCCAATGGTCAGGGTGAATGTCCAGTGAGAACAACTAACACTTTGGACATTAATGAATCTTGCAATTGTAGCAAAATTAATTTATCTGATTTTACTTTTGATTTCTCTTTATATGACATTAATGAGGATGCCACAAGAACTGGAGCTAGATCCAAGAGGCAATTGCCATCTAAAACTTATTCATCTATTGCTGGACAGTCCACTCAACAACAAAAAGGTACTGTGGAACCTGCCTTCAGACCCGTACACTCCCCAGCTCGGGGGAATGTCATTTCTGAAGACAATAAATTCAATGAATTTTTATTATTTAATTATGGAATGGAAGATATAAAAAGTGACTATAATGTTACAGGAACGGACAATATTGAATTTGATAATTTAAAGACCATGATTTTTTCCTTAGGTAAAATGTTAAAAAGTATCAATGGTCTCAAAGTAGACAATGCTTATTTAAGTAAGAATCTGGAAATGAAATTAGTACCTCAGGGACTGAGGTTTTTTAGGTTACCTTTAGGTCTAGATTTTACTTCAGATGTTGTAATGGAATTCAATTGTTTTTTTGATAATTGTGGTTTTAATTTTATGAGGTTATTAATGAAACATAATGATGATAAAATGAGCAAACTTATAGCTGATGCAGAAAAATTAAATAATAACATTCTTAATGATCTTTTATTCTCTCAATGGGAAAATTTATATAATAAGCAATATCAGGAAGCTAAAACATGGATTTCTAACATTATACAGAGAAAATCTAAAAGGCTTACAAGGGATAGTGAACAATATAATAGTAGTAAGGCATACATTTGGCCCGAAATGAGACACAAGAAACATACTAAAGATAAATACATGGCAAAGGGAGGAGAATGAAAATTTTGACTATAGAAAAGGGTTTGATAAATCTTACCGTAATGAAAGATATCCCCATAAGGGGGATTTTCAGTACGGTGGAAAACAATATTCACAACCCCACCCAAATGGGAATCAGAAATTCATGAGAAAGAAGTGGTATTAGAGCCTAAAAGTGAACATTCAAATGATCAAGGTAACATCAATACTATCCATGGGATAGAAACAGATGGAAATGTGTACGCTTGTAACAATTTCAAGATATTTTACTACACTGACATAAATATAGATGAAACTCATTTTGATTTATTTAGCAAAGGAGAGAAATATATACCAAATCCTAGGTTTGATTTGACAGACACAATTATAGAATTCAAAAAATTCATTCGAAAGTCCAATCTGGCCATTTATTTTAAAAATTTGAGTTTGACTGACAAAGATAATACCCCAAGGAGAAAGTATACTGATACCCCTTTTAAGGTAAAAAGTAGATTCAGCCCTCCCAGTCATCCTAGCATTGATTTGTATGAGAATTTAACCATCAGAGAAATTTAAAAAGAATCAAACAAACTTAAACAATTAGCTTCTTGTGCGAATCTAACACAGGATGAGGAAAGATTAATAAGAGACATTAGGGAAAATTAAAATATTAGAGTAATGAGACCAGATAAAGGGGGCGGTATCGTTATATATGATAATATACAGTATACAAAGAAGATATACGATCTGTTACATTTTTCTGGCAATTATTCATCCATATCCATCAATGAACTCAATATTGCCCATCAAAGGATTGACTCTTATATTGAGGAATACTACATAGAAGGAAGAATCACCAAGGAGATATATGATTTTTTACTGGTGAAATTTCCAAAATTGGCTACTCTAGTTGGTATACCTAAGGTCCATAAAAATATACATGATCCCCCCTTCCGTCCAATAGTCTCAGGCAGTAAATCAAAGACATTTCCATTAGGAAAATACATTGATTACAAACTGAAATCTGTATATGACAAAGTCTCACACATGGTCAAAGATTCCTGGGTATTTTTAAAGAATTTTCCTTTAGATTTGAAATATGATAACATTACATTTCTTACTATAGACGTAATTGACTTATTTTCGTGTATCCCTAAAGAACAAGGACTTGAAGCTTTCAGTGCAAGTATGTATAAGTATTGTAACCTCGAACGGGATGAAATTAGATTATTGGAAGAAATGATGGCCTTGGTATTGGAAAATAATTACATATACTTTGAAGGTGAATACTTTAAATAAACAAAAGGAATAGCGATGGGAGCCGCTTGTGCTCCCTTCTATGCTAATTTGGTAATGCTCCATTGGGAGGACACTGTACTTTTTACCAGTGATTTTTTCAAGTACGTAAAATATTACTCCAGATTTCTGGATGACATATATATATTATGGGATGCTGAATTTAACATTATGGAATCTATCATTGAATTTTTGAATAAGAGCAGTGAATATTTAAAATTTACATATTCCTATAATAACACTGGATTACCCTACTTAGATACTTTTATTCAATATTAATCTAATGCATTTACTTCTTCTATACACAGAAAAGAAACTTTTTCCAACAACTATTTACAATACACCAGTTGTCATCCAGAGAAACTGAAAAACAATATATTCAAAGGTCAGTGTGTTCGAGCCTCACGTATGACATCTGACAATGAGTTATTATATTCTGAATTAAATTTTATAAAGGAGTTATTTACACAAAGAGGTTACCCTATTGTTATGATGGATTTTACTATCCAATATATATTACAACATAGGAATACTAGATATTCTCCTTTATTAGGGAGCAACCACAATCTTGTATTTCAAGCGACTTGCACACTGTGATTGTGACAACAATGAGAAAGACAACAGGCTTGATTATTTTCACTGGTCTTATATTTTACGGTTTAATTTAGCTGCTAGTTATATCAAAAAGATTCTAAATCATTTTTGGTACATTATTTCTAAAGATTCTCAACTTTGCAAAGTATTGGGAGTCAAACCACAGTTTACATATAAAATGGGAACCAACATCAAACAGCTAGTGGAATGTAGAACTATTGGAAAGAACAATAAAAAGTTGATTACCGGTACGAATCCTAAATGTGGTACCTGTAATCAATATAAATACATGTCCGAAGAGAACATTATTTATCTGGCTAACGGACACAAAAGTTCTGTAAAAAGAAGGGCAGGAAACTGCAACACCAAGATGGTAATTTATTTAAGTATTTGCCAACTATGTTCAAGCTTTTATGTAGGTAAAACGGAAAGAAATCTAAAGAAAAGGATCTATGACCATGTATATAGTATAAGAACTAAGGACAACAACAACGCACTTTACAGACATACAGATAGGGAAGGGGGATGACCACCATTTTAAATTTATTATATTAGAAGTTATCAAATATGATC
The DNA here is from genome assembly GCF_019279795.1 of Protopterus annectens. Taxonomy (NCBI): domain Eukaryota; kingdom Metazoa; phylum Chordata; order Ceratodontiformes; family Protopteridae; genus Protopterus; species Protopterus annectens. Next base: position 1,965,160,225 of record NC_056726.1, read on the forward strand.
CCAAAGGAGGGGATTTTAAAAGCTTGCTCAGCTATAAAGAAATTTGGTGGCAAATTTATCTAGATGCCACTACACCACCAGGTCTAAACGATTATATATCAATTAAACCACTACTATATCATTAAATTATTAATTTGTCATACATCAATATATCAATTGTTTACATTACTAATTTATCATTTTTATTTATTATATTTTATTATGGTAAGGTGTAGTGAATATTTACAATGGACAAGTAGGTTCATACTAGGCTATCTGCCCTGGGGGCAATTATAAGCCTAGCCTGATTCTGTATGGCTTACGCCACCCCTTGATTTGAGTATACTGTGCCCTTTTTAAGGTTTAGTTTACTGTACCTCTGTCTAATAGTGACACGGGAGTAATCCCTGGGACAAACCTACGATCCCCCATCCACCTATCGAGATTCTTCTTGAAGAGATTCAGTGAGGTGCTCTGCCTCACATGAACTGGAATTCTATTCCAGAGCGAAGGGAGCCTCTGGGTTATGAACCTGTCCCTCCAGCAAGTTCTATTTATTTCTGTGCTGAGGTTCAAGTCCCTCGAGCGTGTGGCTCTAAGGGATTTAAATTTACTGGGGTGGAGCATGTCCATTCATTCTGGATTTGACATAGCTTTGTATGTCAGGCATAGATCGCCTCGAAGTAGGCAGTATGCAACTGAGTAGAGCTGGAGTTTTTTTAACCGAGCAGCATATGGCATCTGTTTGAGACCCTTGATCCTCTTGGTGAGATACTTTTGAGGTCTTTCTAATTGCTGCAGGTGTCGGGTAAGGTACATCCCAAAAGGGGCATTGTATTCTATGATGGGCCTGATGAGGGATGAATAAAGGGGCACGATTACCACTCTTGATCTAGATGTGAAACCCTTCGTGATGAGTTGGGCTATGTAGAAGGTCTTTCTAACCACTTTGGCAATGTGGTTTTCAAAGGAGAGATTGCTATCAACTTGGGTCCCCAGGTCCCTAATAACTTTCTCTGTACTTAATGGGTTACCGCCTATGTGGTAATTTGTGGGCACATTGTTTTAGCCAAAGGGTATGACTATACATTTTTTGGCATTTAGCTTTAAACCATGGCGCTGGCACCAGTTATCTGTCTCTGTGAGACCTTTTTGAAGGATGTTTGTGTCAGCTGGAGAGTTGATTATGGCGCCCAGTTTGCAGTCGTCTGCAAACTTGGTGAGTCATAGTCCTCCCACATTTGCCTGTACCTCGGAAAAGTATATACCGAACAAGAGTGGTCCCAGGACAGAACCCTGTGGGATGCCACTTGTGACCGGTTTCGAGTCTGACATGGCTCCAGCAACTCTCACTCTGTGGGTTCTGTCTTTGAGACAGTTTGAGACCCATCTTGTGACATAGGGGTTTATATTTAAGCTGGATAGCTTATCTATGATGCCCGAGTGGGGTATTGTGTCAAATGCCTTTGCAAGGTCCAGATAGGCTGTGTGGACTACCTTCCCTTCATCTATGGCTCTGGTGACTGTTTCGAAGAAATCAACCAGGTTCAAAAGGCAGGATCTGCCCTTGACAAAGCCGAACTAGGTAGGATCTAGTGTCTGTAGGTCCCCAATGCCTTTGTTTATGAGCTCCATGATGATCCTTTCCATAGCCTTGCAGACTAAGCTAGTCAGGCTTATGGGGCGATAGTTTCCGAGGTCCGTAGAAGCTCCACCTTTGTGGAGTGGGACCACTGTTGCTGTACGCCATTCTGTGGGCACATATCCTGTAGTGAGGCTGAGATTGTATAGCTGTTTTATTTGAGGGATTAGTTCCTCTTGGAGTTCATGTAGGACACAACCTGGGACGCCATCTGGTCCCATGGAAGTAGTGTTTTTTGCTTTGGAGAGGGCAGCCTTCACCTGAGCACCAGAGATGTTTGGGAGGCAGCCCTCTGCCAGGATAGATACTTGCTCTTTTGGGAGTTTGCACTGAACCTGTCTGCCAGGATATTGGCGATGTCTGTGGGTTCAGTGTATTTTTTGTCATTTAGAATCAACTCAGAACAAGTCTGGGAGTTGCATCCCAGGTTTCTAACATAACTGAAAAAGCCTTATGATTGTCTTTGGTGTCCTGTGCAATTTTTCTCTCGAAGCTGGCCTTGGAGGGTTTTATGAGGGATCGTAATTTTTTGCTAGTACTGATCAGAGATGCCTTCCCTATTAGGGATTTTGCTTTATCATGTAGTAGCTTCCTCCTTCTGTTGTACAGTTTATTTATGGCAGGGGTCCACCAGACTGGACGCCTGCCTTTGGATGATTGGATCTTGGTTTTGTTTGGGATAGCATGATCCATGCATTCCTGGAGATGTCCGTAGAATGCGTTTATATAGGATTCTGCAGTTTGGGCCGTAGTTTCCACTGGCCCTGGGGACTTGAAGGATTCCACTTCGGTTTTGAGAAGTGAGAAGTTCACTTTTGAGAAGTTTTTCACTGTGCTTTTCTGGGCTGGGGTTGGGGTTGGGGTCGGGATGTGGACATCCAGTGAAATTAATTTATGGTCTGATCTTACCAATGAGGGATATACTTCTGGTGTGGAGCATAGAGTCCCCATGTTGGTAATGATTAGGTCTAGTATATTGTCCCCTCTTGTGGGAGTGGTGACTAGTTGTTCCATAGCATTTGAGTTTATAATTTCCAGGAACCTTTGGGCTAAGGTGCTGGGGCTTGAGTAGTGCTCCCAGTCAATGTTTGGATAGTTGAAGTCGCCCAATATAATGGTGTTCGGAGAGATCTTCATGTTCTCCAATGTTTTCAGGAAAGCCGAGTGGGATTCCTGACTTTGAGAGGGTGGTCTGTAGGATGCTATAAACTGAAAAGCAGTCTTGCCCACTAATAGTTGCACATGGATGGTCTCCGATACTTCGTGCAATGCCACTAATCTGGAGGTGTGGATATCCTTGATAAATATGGAAACTCCCCCTCCTTTGTGGTTCGGTCTGGGTCTTGGGGCTGAAAAGCATGATATGAGGTATAGCCTGGTAGTGCTGGGGTGCTCTCTGGAGCCTTGAACCAGGTTTCTGTCACTGCACAGATATCAATGTTCTCCATACTGAGGAGAGCTTCGAGTGCATGCATCTTGAGGTTAAGACTTCTGGCGTTTAGCAGCACTACCCTTAGTTTCTTGTTCCTTGTGCTGTCTATGGGGGTGGGTTTGACTTTTGAGCCTTGCCTAAAAAAGGCACTATGGGGGTGGCAAGAGCTTTTGCCAATATCCGAAAGCCCAGTGGTGACAGGTGCAAGCCGTCCCTAGTGAAGCAACGTGGCTTGTCGAGCATGTCATCCCAGGCTGACAGACACTGGATCCCCTTTGAATGACACCAAAATTTTAGCCAAGTGTTAAAATCGATCATTTTGTCTTTGTACTGTGGCATCATTCTAGGTGAGGGTAAGATGCTGCTCAAGGTCAGGGTCATACCAGCCTGGGCTACATGATCAGAGAGCACCTCTATGTCTCTTTTCATGTAGTCCAGGGAGGTACGTCTCAGGTCATTCACACCAGCATGTACAATGACTGAGTCATATTTGTATTTGCTTTGGAGTGACCTGAGTGCTTGCATTATGTGGCGGATCCTAGCACCCGACAGGCAGCTCACCGTGACCTTCTCTTTATTCAGCCTGGTGAGTGGGACGTCAGTGTGTCTGACAATAGAGTCACCTATTACAAGAGTATCAGGTGTGTTATTCAGCCTTAAGGGCTGTGGCTGCTTGGTACACTGACTTTTTGGGTTATGTGTTGTGTGTGTTTTGTTTTGAGGTAGTGTTTGCTTGGGTGTCTGCTTTGGAGGTCTCTGTTGCATAGGTAGATTTTTATTTAGAGCCTCCGAGTATGTTTTTGTGTATTTATGTGTTTGGTTCGCTGATGTGGTGGGACTATGTGATACTGGAATTGTGTTGTGTGAGGTTACCTTCTCCTCCTGACTGGTTACACCAGTTTTGAGATGAGAGAGCTCAGCCTCCAGTTTGGCTAAATAGTTGCATCTCTCACATATATTTGAACCTGTTTGGAGGAGGAGAGGGTTGTCCGTGTACATGAGACAGTTGTAACATTGCCTCAAAATTCCCAAATTCGCCAGCTGGACTGGAGAGGAAACCATTGACTGACCTTTGGACATGCTAGAGTAATATAGGGAAACTGAATTTAAGAAGGACCAATAGAGGACAGGGTAATCGTAGAGAGTATAAGAGTAAGTAGAGCTTATGGTTTAATAGTGCTAACTTGTAGGATTACTTAATTGGACCAGTGAAGGGCCTTAGAATGAGAATATGGTGTTTAAATTGAGAGATAGAGCAGTTCTAAGGGAAAAAGTGAAGAGCAGACTTTGTGGAGCCAGGAATAGTTTAAACCCAATTAGGTGGCACTACCCGCTGTTGCGCTATGCACAAAAACACGCAAAACCGCGCAAAAGAGGGTTTTAAGAGAGGAAGATGAAGGAGTTTTGGAATTGACCCAAAATGGCCAATAAAACTACAGTTTCAAGTCAGTAACAATTCCCACAGGGGCAGGCAGGCTGCTCAATGTTTTTCACTGCCACTGATCAACAGAGAGACTTCCCTTTAGCCCAAGCAAAAAATGGCCTCACAGAAACTTACAAACAGTTCAAGAACAGCAAGCCTGTAACTGAACTTTTTTAAATCTCAGAAAAGTGGGGAAAAAAGCAAGATTTTGTTTTGCTTTTTTGTTTTTTCAGAGATAGCAGAGGTTCACAAGTATCAACAAGTTATAACAGTGCAGTAAATGACCCCACACAAGAGTGCTAGGCCAAAGACAGATAAAATGCAAGTTTTGAGAAAAAAACAATTTTAAAAATAAGTGCAAACAGGAAATTCAGTAAACAGCTCTAGGTTGTGCTCTAAATACAGTTACTAATGCAGAAATCAAGTTTAACAAGCCAGAAAATGCTCAAAATAGGCGGCTATGCAGAAAAACTTAGCAAATAAACAGAGGAAAAATACTTAAAATCTCAAAAGTGGCTCCTTTCTTCTCTCAGCATTTTCTCCTCTTGGTGGGTGCTTCACCAACAGGTGAGAATTGCATTTGTATTTATCTTCATGTAATTATGTCATTTTTATGAAATGTTTGAAATATAGGTGAATTACACTTTTTACATACATATTTATATATTTATATATTTAATTTTTAAAACATTATATGAGATATATTATTTCTGCATAATAGTAGCATACACATGTATATATTTTTTAGATAGTGGGTAATTTATAAATTTTACATTTTTTTATATTTTATTATATATTTATTATACATATTTATTATATGTCATATATATTTCATTCATCCAGTTATGCATTTGTCTACTTGATGTCATCTGTAACGTTAGGAAATAGTGATTCTAATTACAATTATATTTAGCAGTCCAGCAATTGTAATTGTCATTAATACTTCTGTGCCTTTAAATTCTGTAATGTTTTTGGGCGCCAAAAAAGTTTTAAATTGCTTGTTTTGAACCAATGGTTCAGTTCTGATGAAGCCCGGATATGCTGGGTGAAAGCGCTTAACTGACTTTCGTGCGTACATCAACTGATTTTCGTTTGTATATTTACAGCACTTGCTGCTTTCAGTTTTAAACAGCTTTAATAAAGTGAAGATTTATTTCATCGCTCTGTCCTTGCCAGCTGTTATCTGTTCCAATGGAGTGATGGCACTTATTGGTGTACTCGTGTTATCTTTCTGAGTTACCGACTTGGGTTTTCAGTTGAAGGAGGATGCGGGCAGACCTGGTTAGCTGATATCATTTTTCTTCACCAAGAACCACCATTAACTACACTTTCTTACATGTTGCTTCCCCCTTGGACATCACTGTTATATTAATGTTGTCAAATGTTTGCCTCCCCATCCACAAATCAACACTGATCCATATGTATTAAGTAAGACAAAAGCTTTGACAGTGTCTTAACTAATACATACAAGCAGTTTATAATCATTGTTTAAAATTAAAATAAGTATAAATGTATGAAGTTGGGCCTGAAGGGTCCTTACCATCTTTGTGTAATACAATCACCACAGCTTTCTTCCAAGACCCTGCCCCCCCCTACACACACACACACACACACACACACACACACACACACACACACAGACACACACACACTTAAAAAAGTGACTGCATTGAGGATAATCTGGTAAGGTGGAGTACAGGGACAAAGCACTGACTGCAAGACAAAGAATCAAGTGCGATTAGTGACTTGGGTGCTGGAAGAGCTAAACATGAGAGGGAGGGAGTGAATGGCTTATGCCAGCTCATTCATCCATGAAGGAGGAGGATGCTGGGCTTGGATAGCTGATATGATTCTGTGCAGGCAGAGGTCTGCACACAGCTAATGGCCATAGGACCACCAGAAAAAAAGGATATACAAAAAAAAAATCTGCACTCCACTCGCTCCCAATGAGAACCGTACGAGGGGAATAATAGTCTTAGGTGCATTTTATCACTAATCCCATTATCACTGTCTAAACACACTACACTGAATATTGAAGATAGACTTGACATATTTCCTTTTAAATACCACTACCAAACATAGGGTTTCAAAGATGTTATGTTATCACTGCCTGGTGTGATGCATTACACCTGGTTTCTGCTAGGAGTAATTATATGACTTCTGTTCAGGCTGGACTATGCAATACATATCTAAACTATACATTTGCTGGTATGTAAGTATTATACATTTCTCAAGAATACGTAAGTTATTTTTTTAACACTGGAGTTATGCTTTACCTAAATTAAACACACAAACAAAGAATTACACTACCTGAAGATAAACTTTTCTTTCTATACCTGGAATCACCAACTAAGTGCACTGCATAGCTGAGAATTAGAAGTTATGTACCTACCATAACGTTCCATGTTAGTTGTCTTCTCTCGCCTTCTTTCTTGCTGGATGGGTTCGGAGCCGATCCTCGGCTCCGACTCGGCACTAGCTTTAGCTCGAGAACTCCTTTTACCAGCTCGAGGCAACCCTATATCCCATGATGCAAGGCGGAACTACCTCAGATCTCGTTTGGCAGCTAACTAACCCTGCTAAAGATTTATCCTAATATAATTAGGAACTATGGTTCCTAAAAGAAGTCCTCATAACAATGCTCCAGAGGAAGCAATCTAATAGGAACTCTCCAAGATCTGTCCAGGCCAGGGGGAAGGAGGGAGGGACGCAAGAAAGAAGGCGAGAGAAGACAACTAACATGGAACGTTATGGTAGGTACATAACTTCTAAATGTTAAGTTGTCAATCTCGCCTTCATTCTTGCTGGATGGGACCGCGTCCCTAGCACCTGTATCCCGGTGGCTCAATGGAACAGACTCTTGAGAACAGTGGAACCAAAACTGGCCCTATCTCTGGAGGCCAAATCCAACTTGTAATGAGACACAAAGGTATGAGGCGTGGCCCAAGTAGCTGCTGCACAAATAGTGTCAATGGGGAGTCTATCCTGAAAGGCTACAGAAGTGGATAGACTCCTGGTCGAATGTGCTTTTGGCTTAGAAGATAGTTGTTTGCCCTTAGAGAGTACACATAGGAAATGGTGGAAGTCAACCATCTAGATAAGGTCACTTTAGATACTGGAAGACCCAACCTGTTTTCTGCATAGGAGACAAACAATTGGTCTGATTTTCTAATTTGTTTAGTCCTATGTAAGTAGTACCTGAGCTGACGATGAACATCCAAAAATGCAGCTTCTGTTCAGCTCTGTCAGAATAGTTAGGAAAGAAAACTGGTAGATCAATAGATTGGTTAATATTGGCTTGAGATACCACCTTGGGAAGAAAGGAAGGGTTAGTTCTGAGCGAAACCCTATCCTTATGAAACACCAGATAAGGTGAACGAATACAGAGGGCCTGAATCTCAGAAACTCTTCTTGCAGAAGTAACAGCCAGCAAAAATATAGTTTTCCATGTCAACAACTTTAAAGAACACGTAGCAGACGGTTCGAAAGGAGGTAGAATTAGGGATGTCAACATTAAGTTCAGATCCCATTGCGGAGGAGGATGTTTCACAGGCGGTTTTAGGAGAAAAACTCCTCTCAAAAAGGCTTTGCATAACCTATGAGACATGATGTTATTGTCCTGCAAGCCAACATGAAATTTGGAAATAGCAGCCAGTTGTACTTTGACTGTAGATGATGACGATCCCGAATGAAAACCTCCGCCAGGAAATCCAAAACAGAATGTATAGGAGCGGTGAAAGGATCAATATTTCTGGCGTTTGCCCAAATAGAAAAACGTCGCCACTTGCTAGCATAAACAGTTCTAGTGGACGACTTTAAAGAAGACACTAAAATGTCTCTGACTGAGTCAGAAATCATTGGTAGCCTGGCTAGGGAAGGAAGTGGAGCAACCAAGCAGTGAGGTTGAGAGAATGAATGGCCCAGTGCTGCTGACCCGACTGGTGGATCAAAAGATCCGGAACTGGGTCCAGATGCCAGGGCTGCACCAGAAGGTGATGATGTAGAGACGGAAACCAAATTTGTCGAGGCCAATATGGAGCAATGAGGATCAATTTGGCTCTCAACATGGTGGCTTTCTGAATGACTTGTGGAATCAATGGAAAGGGAGGAAAGGCATAAAGAAGTCCCCGAGGCCAATCCTGGGTTAGAGAGTCTCTCAAGGGTTGGCCTGGAAGAGGAAATAGTGTGAAGTAATCTGGGCACTTGCTGTTTTGAGGGGTAGCGAAAAGATCGCAACAAGGGGTGCCCCACTTCAGAAAAATCTGATCCACTACAGACTGATTGAGAGACCACTCATGAGGCATCAGAATAGATCTGCTTAGCCTGTCCGCCAATAGGTTGGACCTGCCGGGGATGTGCGTTGCTATCAGAAACCGCTGAGAAGAGATCGCCCATTGCCAAAGTCTGAGAGCTTCTCGACATAAGGGATAGGACCTGGTTCCGCCCTGTTTGTTGATGTACCAGACCACGGACATGTTGTCCGTCTGTACTGCAATAGTCCCTGTGGGAAGAAAGTCGTTGAGGGCTTGCAACGTTAAAAGCACTGCTCTCATCTCCAGGACATTTATGTGCAGGTGGTATTCTATGGGTTGCCACGTCCGTGGACCATCCTGCCCTGATAATGCCCCCACCCGATCAGAGAGGCATCCGTGGTGACTGTGGCAACTGGAGGAGGGGAACAAAGGGTCGGCCCTGATGAAGAAGAGGGAAGATATCCACCATCGTAGATGAGCCCTGCAAGACTGTGTCACTAAGATCTCGTGTCTCATGGGCAGATCGTGGTACGACCACTGCGTGAACAACATCCACTGCAGGAGACGCATGTGGAAGCGAGCCAGTGGAAGAAGAACAATGGCTGCAGCCATTAGGCCTAGAACTTTCAAGACAAACCTGGCTTTGACCTTGTTGCTTTGTAACAGAAGCTGAACAAATTTCTGGATGTCCAGAATCCTTTGATTTGTTAGCCTGGCTAACATTCTGACGGTATCTAATTCTGCGCCTATAAAGGTGATAGATTGGCAAGGCAGCAGAGAGGATTTTTCGAAATTCACCGAAATTCCTAGACTCTTGCAAAGCTGTAAGGTGTAGTCTCTGGACCGAAGAAGCTGATCCTTGGAGGTGGCGGAGAGGAGCCAGTCGTCCAAATAAGGAAACACTTGGAATCCTCGGCGTCTCAGGTGAGCTGTGACCACTGCCATGCATTTGGTGAACACTCTGGGGGCTGAAGTGAGGCCAAAGGGCAGTGCTCTGAATTGGTAATGACTGGCTCCCAGCCGAAAGCGGAGAAACCTTCTGGAGCGTCTGTGAATCTTTATATGATAGTACGCATCCTGAAGGTCTATCGAGCACATCCAGTTGTCCTTGCCCAGAAAGGGCAGAATGGATTGCAGCGTGACCATCCGGAATCTTGCCTTTCTGACAGACTTTTTTAGTCTGCTTAGGTCTAGTATTGGTCTCCAATCTCCCGTCCTTTTGGGGACCAAAAGAATCTTGAGTAGAAGCCGGATCCTACTTGGTCTGCCGGCACTGTTTGGATGGCTCTTTTTCCCAGGAGTTTTGAAACTTCCTGTTTTGCCAAATCCCTTTGACCGGGTGAGATGTCTGGAAGGGATTGTAGAGGTACAGGAAACCTTCAAGGGGATTTTGTAACCCTCGGATATAATCGACTGTACCCACTTGTCTTGTGATAGGGATTGCCAGGCTACTGGGTACAGCGAAATTCTTCCCCCAACTGCCTCCAAGGGTGGACAGTCGGGCAACACCTCAGGGATGCTGAAAGGGCTTCTCAGGAAGAGGCTCCCTGTTGCCCTGGTTCTGAGGACCCCTGCTTCTAGGGCGGCGTCTATTATTGTTACCCCCTCTGCCTCTGGGGGTAAACTGACCACGTGTGTCCGGTGTAGCTCCTTGGGCTTTACGGAACCACATCTTCCCCCCCTTCTGACCCTTGGGATATGGTCTAGAAGGAGTGGAAAACTGGACTCCAACGGCAGAAAGAGTTTTACCGTCCTGTTCACATCTGGTCAAAGTATCCTTCACCTGAGGTCCGAACAAAGCCGAACCGTCAAAGGGGTGTTGGTGAAGGACGCCTTAAAGGGGTCCGCAAAATTACACAGCCGCATCCAGGCTTGGCGTCTAAGAGCAACACCTGTGCCTGCGGCCCTACTGTTCCATCGGCTGCATAAGATATGAGCCGCATGGAGGAGTTAGATATCGAATTCAGGATAGCTAGCTGAGAGGCAATCTTTCCTGAGCCCCAGCAGCTGAAGGATCCTGGACTACTTCTCCCAGTTCCTTGAGAATATCTCGTTGAAGCCTGGTGAAGTGACAAAGGTAATTCAGCAAACGCATTGCAAAGGTCGCTGAAGAAAACATCCGCTTTCCATACCTGTCCATGGTCCTAGAATCCTTATTAGGAGGATGGACAGGTACTGGAGGATCCGCCAGTTCCTTCTTAGTGGCCGCCACCACCATAGCATCCACAGAGACACCTTTGGACAGGAACTGTTTGTCCGAAGGGGCCGTGATGAACTTGGATGGTCTCCTGGGGACAGGTTCCACAGAATCTGGAGCCACGCCTTCCGAGCCACTACTTGCATGAGTGGGTCGAAGGCGGAGACACCCAGGAGGTGGAGGGTCGGGATCCAAAAGCCTCCAGGTATACCGACTCATCCTCGGAGGGGTCAATGGAGGGCCAATTCCCCTCTGTTTGAGGAGCTCAAGGATGTCTGAAAATGAGACATCCTCAGAGGGGACCGAGGGAACCCTCCGACTCATCTAAGTCGGTATCAGATGTAGTAGACTCAGGGAGTCTGTGTGTTTCCTCTTACGTCCTCTTCCGAGGGGGTTCCCCTGCAGGGTCAGGAGAAACCTCGGAAGAGGAGGAAATTCCCAGTGGGGAAACCTGGGGCGATGGATCCCTGGGCCTGAGAGCAAGAGGCTGGCAAGAGGCATCTGCAGGCACTGATGAGGGAGGAGCTAGAGGGATAGACCGTTGACCAGGCTTAGAGGCCAGGACACTCCTCATCACCTCAAAGGCTCCTCTCCCCGGGAGACCTGAACACACCCGCTCCGAAGAAACAGGAATGGTCGGCTCCAAGGAGAGAGAAGGCTCCGAGGCCGATGTCGGCGCCGAGCTTACCAAAGCCGAAGCTCCGAGAGGGAGAGCGGGGTCGGACAAGGGTCCGATGCCACTAGCCCCCTCGGAGCCGACAGTGGAAACCCGACGACCGGATCCCTCTAAGGAAAGTCTCAAGGAGGAGATCGGAGCCGAGGATGTCGGAGCCGAAGGATGTATCGGCTCCGGCATCGAAACAGTCGCTGTCCCAAGAAGCTCTGGCTCCGAACACTGGTGTGGAGTCGGAGGAGGAATCTCAAGAATTGGGGCTGTAGCCGAAGTCTGTTGAGACGGGCTATGGAGCATTTGGGCCAGTGCCTGAGACTTCAACAGCCTGCTTACCACCCTCTCCAAATCGTGGTCAGACAGCCTGGAAGATCTCGAAGATCGGCTCCGATGGCTCCGCTCCGACAAAAGAGGAGACCCCGGAGCCGAGTGAATACTTAGTATCGAAGGGGACCGGGATCTCTTGCGGGCCGGAGCCATCGGAGCCGAGGTCCCTAGAACCCCAGATGGAGCCGAGGATCTCTCGGCTCCGATGCTGGATAAAGTGTCGGCTCCAGCCGGCCGACAAGGCAACAGTAGTCAGGGTATCGGAGCCGGCCGGCACCGAACCCACTACTTTAGCAGAAGAAGTATCGGCTCCAGACGGAGCCGATATCGGCTCCGACGGAGCCGGAGCCACCGGAGGAGGCTTGGACACTGTAGCCTGAGCCTTCGGTGACTTAAGAGGTTTTCCTGCCCCTTGCTTAGGAGGAGAACCTTCAGGTTTTAACAAACCTCGGAGGATCAATTTGTTCCTCCTTTCCTGCAGGACTCTCTGGCTAAAGGCATGACACAACGCACAGGAGTCCTGCAGGTGCAAAGGCCCCAGGCAATACACACAAGAAGTGTGACCGTCTGTCAGGGACATTTTCTGACAGCACTGGTCACACTTCTTGAAGCCTGAGACCTTGCCTTCCTTAGACATCCTAAAAGGATATACACAAACAGTCCCCACAAACACACAACTTAATCCCTACACAGACACACAGGAAGGGAATAACTTGGGGAACTAGGCCTGACTAAAGATTTAACTGAAAAAACTATTTTAAAAGAGGAAGGGAATAGGGTGGGCTGTACTAAATACAGGCTAACCTAACACTGAAGGGAAATTAAACCCCTAACTAAACTTTTTCTTCTTTAACAAGAAAAAACTTACCTCAGCTGGCAAAGGAGACCTCTTTCGCTAAGCGGCAAACGAGATCTGAGGTAGTTCCGCCTTGCATCATGGGATATAGGGTTGCCTCGAGCTGGTAAAAGGAGTTCTCGAGCTAAAGCTAGTGCCGAGTCGGAGCCGAGGATCGGCTCCGAACCCATCCAGCAAGAATGAAGGCGAGATTGACAACTTAACATCTATAACATGTTCATTAACTTTTCTGATGGCAGTGCTGTAAAGAAATTTTCTTGCTTTGATTTCTGCTTTTCAGTTCATAACAAACATATATTTCACATTTTTTCAGGTTGACAAACTCAGTATGTAGCTGAATTGTATAATTAATGTGTACTTATAAATATGAACCAATACTACTCTTCTAAAAAACAGAAGTATTCTCTGTTATTTAAATGTTACGAGTAAATATGTAAATTTGACTTATCTTAAAACACATGCACATATTTAAGATTCTGCTGTCTGCTTTCTCAAAATGTTATAATGTTTTGCAATGTGCAGTATAAAGCTGACCAACCAGCTTAAAATCTCTTATGAATACACTAAAGCAGAAGACAGATATTGTCCTTTGTAGTGTAGGTCAGGCTAATTATGGCCTTCTACAATTACCAAAGTGCAATATTTGCAAAACAGTTGGCTGAAAGCAAAAAGAGCAGCTTTCAATTTCCTTCAAAATAACGTGTGAAAACTATCAAAAACATAAATATGTAAAGTTGTTGTGCCTTCAGGGCAGAAAAGAATATACATTCCAATATAAATGTGATATCTAGTTTTAGATGTTATGGCATACAGATGACATTTACAATGACTCCATTAAAATTAAAGACAAGGTTTTCTCCTTTGCCTTTGATGGTATGAACCAAATCTAATACCACTGCATATGTAAGTATGCCAGTACCATTCTCTGAAAATGTTATATCACTATGGAGAAAAAGGTATTTATATTCATAGTGCAACTACAACCAAAACAGTAGTTTGAAAAAGCCTGTGAAAATGATCAGTAGCAAAGGTATTAAGAGCCTGAATTTCCATAACACATTTAGTGGTCCCAGTTTTGGTGGGAATATTTTGGCCAGACATTCAATCCCAGTCATTTCTGGCTACCTTCCCTATGAAGTGTTGAAGCATCACTATAGAGTTCAGTAACAAGCACAGACATTTTAGCTGTTGCACAAAATCTTCCAGGTCAAAATTACACAACAGCATTGACACAATTCATAATATGGGATGGTAAGATGAAGGTGTGGAACTGCACTCCAAACCAGCAAAGGCCAGAACACTGGTTTCCTAATAATAAGTGTACAAGAGTATTTACTGGCCACACACAGACACACAACTGTGATATTGCACTAATATATTGCCTCAGTCTGCAAAGCAACAAAACATAAAGTAAAACAGCAGTCAGAGCACTTATAAGGGAAAATGAGCTGTCACAATTTTTTATATTCCCGAAAACACTACAGAACCAATGAAAACATTTAATCTGTGTCTAAACTGGCAAAACCAGCCAGCTCACTACAAAAAAAAAAAAAGCAGACTGGTTACATGGACTTCTAGATCTACTTCTACAAGAAACTATTCACTGTGTTCGGTGGCACATTATACCATCTTCAGCAATAAAAGTTGGTGAGAACTTCTGAATGTGAATCTCTTTTGCATAAATATGCTGCTTAAAAACCAGTGAATCATAACCCCTTTTAGAATCATATGATATTAGTCTTTATCGCAGCTCTGGATTCAAAGAGAAGCCGAACCCCAGATAACACAATTATGCTGTTACAGATAGCAAGATATAAAATAAAAATGGAAAAGAGAGACAGAAATAATATTATGAGGTCAAAGACAAACTGATTTTCATGTTGTGATTACTATATTTTAGAATCATAATTATTTTAGGCCATTTTTTATCATTTATCTTTAGATCGGAGTATTTTTCCTTGCATGGGCGTGTCACCAGCTTAGCCATCTATACAGTGGCTTCAGCAGACCAAAAGAGGAGGGGAACCTGCCATTCTGGGTTGATGTTTTATCCTAACTTCCCATTTTTCCAATGGCAGCCTAACATGTACTTTTAACATTCCAGTTGCTAATGTGTAGGCACCTCCATGCATGTGCCAAAAACCTGGCTACAGCAAAAGAATGGTCTTCTTTGCCTCAGCATGAGTCTTGTCCTTTGCGCTGACTTGCAACAACACCCATCCTCTGCGTGGTGTCAGTACTGCAAGGGAACTGAACTTCGTCCCTCTCCCAGAATGGGTGAACCAGTTTAACTGCTCAGATCCAGGTAATTAGCCAATACTGGAACATCTGGGTTGCAGTCAGGGCTTCAACCTTTGGAACCACAAAATGGGATATAGGTACAGTATGACTATTGCATTTCAATAACCCTTATACAGAGAACATCAGATATGAAATGCAGTTTAGCAACATTTTACCTGTACGTTATCTACTTAGGTGGTAATAAAGACATACTTACGTTCCAAAATAACTAAGGAAAGCTGCAATGTATTCTCTTCTTTTGTGATACCCTTGTATTACATACTGCACCTGCAAAATATAACAGTAACATATAATGAAATGCAAAGCTAACATTTACACTACTGCCTTGTGAAACACAAGTAAAACTGGATTTACTTCATAAGGTTGTATACTTTTTCAAGTTGAATTAGTATTTGTCTGTATGAAAAAATTCAAAAAATAATGAGTTATTCAACTGCCAGTCATGAGGCAACTTCACTAACATGAAACACATTTACTAATAAATAACTCTCAAATCAATAATATGAAATGATTTATTAATAAATAATTCATAAAGGAACAAATCATAAAAAAGTATATATAGTTTTTAATTTAGAAAACATCTTCACAATGTAAGAAATAATTCATCAAGGCAAAAGTACAAATGTATGAACCCAGCCACTGGGGATGCACAAGCCAGTGCATTTCTTTGTGCCAGTCCCAAGCCCGGATAAATGGGGAGGGTTGCGTCAGGAAGGGCATCCGGCGTAAAACCTCTGCCAAAAATTACTGATGCGGAGAACTTTTCATAATTACATACCGGATAGGTCAAGGTTCGGGTTAAAAACGACCGCCACCAGTACTGTTAGCCAACAGGGTGCTGGCGGAAATTGGGCTACTGTTGGCCGAAGAAGAAGAGGAGGGGGAAGGCATGCCCAAAGGCAGGAAGAGAGGAGGAAGGTTAGGAGTGTAGTACTGAGGGTAGGAACACTGAATGTTGGCAGTATGACTGGTATAGGGAGAGAGCTAGCTGATATGATGGAGAGAAGGAAGGTTGATATATTGTGCATGCAAGAGACCAGATGGAAGGGAAGCAAGGCCAAGTGTATAGGAGGCGGGTTCAAATTGTTCTATCATGGTGTGGATGGCAGAAGAAATGGGGTAGGGGTTATCCTAACGGAACAGTATGCCAAGAGTGTTTTGGAGGTGAAGAGGGTGTCTGATAGAGTGATGTTTATGAAGCTTGAAATTGATGGTGTCATGATGAATGTTGTTAGTGCATACGCTCCACAAGTTGGGTATGCGATGGATGAGAAAGAAAAATTTTGGAGTGAGTTGGATGAAGTGGTGGTTAGTGTACCCAAGGGTGAGAGACTAGTGATTGGAGCAGACTTCAATGGGCATGTTGGTGAAGTGAACAGAGGGGATGAGGAAGTGATGGGTAGGTATGGTGTTAAGGACAGGAATGCAGAAGGTCAGATGATTGTGGATTTTGCGAAAAGGATGGACATGGCTGTGGTGAATACGTATTTTAAGAAGAGGGAGGAGCATAGGGTGGCGTACAAGAGTGGAGGAAGATGCACACATGTGGGTTATATCCCATGTAGGAGGGCCAGTCTGAAGGAGATTGGAGACTGTAAAGTGGTGACTTTGGAAAGTGTAGTTAAGCAGCATAGAATGGTGGTCTGCAGGATGATGTTGGTGATCAAGAAGCGGAGTAGGAGTGTGAAAGCAGTGCCAAGGATTAAATGGTGGAAGTTAAAAAAGGGTGATTGTGAGGTGGAGTTCAGGGAAGAGTTAAGACAGGCACTGGGAGGCAATGAAGAGTTACCGAATAGCTGGGTAACTACAGCAGAGCTAGTAAGGGAGACTGCTAGGAAGTTGCTTGGTCTGGACAGACGAAGGAGGACAAGGAGACATGGTGGTGGAATGAGGAAGTACAGGAGAGTATACAGAGGAAGAGGCTGGCGAAGAAGAAGTGGGATTGTCAAAGAGATGAAGAAAGTAGACATGAGTATAAGGAGATGCGGCGCATGGCAAAGAGAGAGGTGGCGAAGGCTAAGGATAAGGCATATAGAGAGTTGTATGAGAGATTGGACACTAAAGAGAGAGAAAAGGACCTGTACCGATTGGCTAGACAGAGGGACAGAGCTGGGAAAGATGTGCAGCAGTGATAAAGGATAGTGAGGGAAAGGTACTCACAAGTGAGGAGAGTGTGTTGAGTAGATGGAAAGAGTACTTTGAAGGGCTGATGAATGAAGAGAATGAGAGAGAGAGAGAAGGTTGTATGATGTGGGGATAGTGAATCAGGAAGTGAAGCAGATTAGCAAGGAGGAAGTAAGGACAGCTATGAAGAGGATGAAGAATGGAAAGGCTGTTGGCCCAGATGACATACCAGTGGAAGCATGGAGGTGCTTAGGAGAAATGGCAGTGGAATTTTTAACCAGGATGTTTAATCAAATTTTGGAAAGTCAAAGGATGCCCGAGGAGTGGAGAAAAAGTGTTTTGGCACCTATCTTTAAGAATAAGGGTGATGTGCAGAGCTGCAGTAACTACAGAGGGATAAAACTGATCAGTCACAGCTTGAAGTTATGGGAAAGAGTAGTGGAAGCTAGGTTAAGAAGGGAGGTGATGATTAGTGATCAGCAGTATGGTTTCATGCCAGGAAAGAGCACTGCAGATGCAATATTTGCTCTGAGAGTGTTGTTGGAGAAATACAGAGGTCAGAAGGAGTTGCGTTGTGTCTTTGTGGGCTTAGAGGAAAGCATATGACAGGGTGCCTAGAGAGGAGTTGTGGTATTGTATGAGGAAGTCGGGAGTGGCAGAGAAGTATGTAAGAGTGGTACAGGATATGTACAAGGCTAGTGTGACATTGGTGAGGACTGCGGTGGGAGTGACAGATATGTTTAAGGTGGAAGTGGGATTACATCAAGGATCAGTTCTGAGCCCTTTCTTATTTGCAGTGGTGATGGACAGGTTGATAGATGAGATTAGACAGGAGGCCCCGTGGACTATGATGTTTGCAGATGACATTGTGATATGTAGTGGGAGTAGGGACCAGGTTGAGGAGACCCTGGAGAGGAGGATATATGCTTTAGAGAGGAGGGGAATGAAGGTCAGCAGGGCTAAAACAGAATATATGTGTGTAAATGAGATAGAGGGTAGAGGAATGGTGAGGATGTAGGGAGTAGAGTTGGTAAAGGTGGATGAGTTTAAGTACTTGGGATCAACAGTTCAGAGTAATGGTGAGTGTGGAAGAGAGGTGAAGAAGACAGTACAGGCAGGGTGGAATGGGTGGAGAAGAGTGTCAGGACTGATTTGTGACAGACGGGTACCAATAAGAGTTAAAGGGAAGGTCTACAAGAGGGTAGTGAGACCAGCTATGTTATATGGGTTGGAGACGGTAGCATTATCGAAAAGGCAGGAGTCAGAGCTGGATGTGGCAGAGTTAAAGATGTTAAGATTTGCACTGGGTGTGACTAGGATGGACAGGATAAGGAATCAGTATATTAAAGGGTCAGCTCAGGCTGGACAATTTGGAGACAAAGCAAGAGAGGCGAGATTGCGTTGGTTTGGACATGTGCTGAGGAGGGATGCTGGGTATATTGGGAAAAGGATGCTAATGATGGAGCTGCCAAGTAAGAGGAAAAGAGGAAGGCCTAAGATGAGGTTTATGGATGTGGTGAGAGAGGACATGCAGGCGGTTGGTGTGAAAGAGCATGATGCTGAGGACAGGAAGAAATGGAAACATATGATCCGCTGTGGTGACCCCTAACGGGAACAGCCGAAAGAAGATGATGTTATATGAAAACAAAGAAAAAATCATAACTCAAAATGACACTGTTGATCTATGAGATACCATGTGATAATATACAGATATTTTCAAAAGACCTAAATGCACAGACTTTTTGATGGGTTTAAAATTAAAATAAAATTAACTCACTATTGTGCTAAAATTGAACCAAGTTTTCACTTTTCTTAAAAAGCAAGCAAAACTGATGGAACATTAACTGAAAAGTGTAGTCACAATATTCCCCACCAAAAGAGATTTGGTCATAATGAGGTTTAATCTTTATGCCTGAAAAATACTGTAAATATATCTATGTATAATAACTGGTTAAGGCCTGAAAGATGCACTTCTGGTGTTGTAGAAGTTCAAACTATGATGGCCAAGACCCCAAGGACTAACCTATTCTAACTGCCACACAAAATGCTACTGTAAATCAGCCTGTATTTGATTTACTCATTTTCACCTCCAAGATTAACCATCTTTTATGATAAGCTATTGCATGCATTCACAACTTTCTATTTTATTTCTATGATGCCCTAACTCTCTCCTTCTGCAGGTGGACATGAGCATTTGTGACACCACCGGGTGTACTACACCCGTCATGCACATGGATGGGTGTGTCCAGCCCTCTATGAAGGCTACCAGCATCAGCTTGGGATCACTAAGCCCACATTCCCAGTCCTGGCCATTTT
This sequence comes from Protopterus annectens, assembly GCF_019279795.1. Lineage (NCBI taxonomy): Eukaryota > Metazoa > Chordata > Ceratodontiformes > Protopteridae > Protopterus > Protopterus annectens. The sequence goes on from NC_056726.1 coordinate 1,965,179,745, forward strand.
GTAACTGGCTGATCCTAACCACCACTTCACCCCCCCCCATGGATGGGGTGAGCTGGAGCGATATACACATACACACACACACACACACACACACACACACACACACACACACACACACACACACACACATATCCTCCCTCACCTGCTTCTTCCATTGCTCAAGATGTTATATAAACATGAGTCTTCTGAAATGCAGTCAGGACTTTATGCCTCTATGCCACAGAGTCACTTATGAGGAAAAATGATATTTATCACTTAATAATTTAAGTGCGCTGGTCCCTGGCAAGGGTGGATATACTTTATATGAAGATAATTTCATCTAGCCAAGCAACAAACATGTTTCTGGCAGAAACTAGTGCAGATGGAGGACATTCAGAACACCCACATAGACAATGGCAGAATGTAAAAATTCCACAAACAAAGAAGACTGGCCTTGAATCCTGGCTCTGTGGGACATATATCTTACAACTGAGCTATTATGCTGTCCTCTTCACATAAACTCTGACCTCCAGCTTCCTTTTTTTTTTTAAATGTCTCTTTCTGTGCTTAAATGTTACCCCCTGGACTTTGACCCTTTCAAGATTCCAGGAAGTGTTCATGATGGCTCACTTCCTGCTTTTCCTCAAGGATGTATATATGTTAAATTATTTTAATCTCTCTTCACATAGCTTTCCATTCAGACCTTGTAGTATCCTGGTAGGTAGTCCCTGTAGACAGCCTTGAACCACTACATTTTCTTATATGAGTGGTCTAGAAGAATGCAGAGAACATCAAACGGGGGCTATCTGTTCAGAGGGACAACATTCCCTCTCTCTCTCATTAATGGTAATCCTCCCCCATCCTGCGAAATCCAGAATCCCAAACTCGGTTACTACCTTTGTACATTTCTGCACTTATTTTCACCATGAAAAAGAAATACCTGAAGATCTCTATATTTTTTTACTTGTGTGTACTTTACCCTTAATACACTCTCTTTCTCAGATGTTATTTGCTCGCAATAAATTTAAACTGCCATATATTATACATGCATGTTTGCAAAATCCTGTTTCATCCTTTCTACTTTCAGTCTAGAGATGACAGTGCCTTTTAATGAGAAAAATGCTTTTTGTGTTACTTCTGTTCATTTAGAAAGTCAAAACGATATTAAGGAATGGTTCTAGTACTGAGTCCTATTTAACCCCACCATTAACTCATTCTTCTTCCCAGTAAACAGCATTTATCATTACCTCTTGTGTCGTGTGATAAAAAAATTAAGTTATACCCACCTCACTACATGGATGTTCAACTGAACTTTTTTAAAGATACCCATGCCAAAAGTTTTATTAACCCCTAGCAGACCATCTCTTCATCACATCTAGGTTTGCTAATTTGGTTACCCACTCAAAGAACTCAATATGATTTTTCTGATGCGATCTTCCTGCCTTGAATCAATCTGCCCTGGGTCCTATACACAACAGATTTCTTTACATTCTACTAGTGGAGCCAGCACTCATACAGATGGGGAAGCTATGAACAGGAGACCGTCAATACAGAATCTGGCTATTGTCACCATGTGCAGTCTCTGTGCTGTGCTGTTACCATTTCCATTATTCTATACATGCTGAGCAAAAGTTGCTTTCTTACAAACTGTAGTGCCCCTTTATCTTTGTTGCATTCTAGGCTGGTACCAAAACATGTAAGTTTAGTACATGGGTCGTGCCTTTACCCTAATTTTCTCAAGTTTGGGACACATCCATCTGAACCTCCCAGTGTGACTCTGCAAACCTGTATGCCACATGCAGTGAAATGCAGACTGATTCATCCCATGGTGAACTTCAAAATTGATCTTGCAAAGTGGTTGTACTTAGACATATTTATGTGCCTGAAATGAAAAAAGAAGTTCAAAATATCTAACTACAACACAATACTGATATATAAAGTGATCCAATCATAATAAGCTAAATTGCACTAAAATGTGATATGAAAATAAATTTGTACATCGTGCTTTGTACCTTGCTTTTGCAAAACAAGTGTACAGTTCTAATCAACTACACAGAAGAGAAATCAACCATAGATCGCACATTTGCTTCTGTGGCTTGTCTGTATACCCTCCCCTAAGGGCCAAGAAAATAACTCCTTCCACCAACCCCAGATAATGTACTCACATTCAGTACTGGCAGGTCATATTTACTGATTTTACTTATTTAAATGCAAGATGCATTTTTCTTCTCCTGCTCACATACTCCAAAACTGACTGATTATCTGTTACTCTGAGCACATTACACCTTATACCCAGACATTTGTTTTGTACTGTTTCCCTCATTTTACTTCAGAAAAATAATCAGATTTTTATAACCAGTGCTCCGGTGACCAAGTGATTATAATACAACATTGATCTTCAAAGATGGATTGGTACAAACAGGAATTAAGCTAAATAATTCAAATTTATGTCCAGACTCATATTGCTGCTCCAGTTCACCTCAAATGAAGAAAATAGAGACCTAGTTAGGGTGGGCTAAAGGGGGCAATCGCCATGGATAAAAAGTGTTAGGGGATGAGTCTATAATGCACACCAGCATTGAGAAATGCAGCACACAGTTTGCTATAGTCCAAAAAAGGAGAATGAGAGAAAGAGGAGCTTTTTCTTGGGGTTTTCAAGTTGGGGAGGGGCACCAGACCGGGGGATGGCAATGAGTGCAAGAATAGTTAACTACACCTCTGTGCTGTCCCTGCAAATGTATTAAACATTTTCAAATGCTAACCTCTATATCTACAACAATTTCTAAATGTGCAAGCTCATTCCTGAGCAAGTTATGCACAAGTGTTATGTTGTGGATATTCTGGCCTCAGTATTTCAATGTTCCTGAGAGAACCTCAGAAGAAAAATGTACTTATCCAAGTAAAGGAATGTGCCTGTATATATGCTTGTACATAATTTAAAATAAATATGATTTGTTGTTTGCTGTTATTATGGATGAGTCTCAACCCTTCTGGTCTAACAGTTATCTGGGATTTTATATGCTTCCATTATGACCTGCCAAGTTAAAACTTGGCGAGAAATTAATTCGCAGAACACAACTGGTCATTAATTTAACCTAAAGAAAAACTTAAATGTCAGTATTTTACAGGGGGCATCCGACTTTAATACCAACATGGAAGACAACCGCCCAGACACCCTGAACTTATATATACCAACTCCACAAGTAAACTGTGTATTTTATCTCTTTGTGTGTCTTATCACTGTCTTTCTTCTCCCTTTATATTCCCAGCTGCCCAACCTAGCTTGCCAGTAGTAATGAGGACTTGCCCTGCCTGCTGAAAAACAACTTTTCCACATCTTACTGTGATTTCCCCATACTAAGGATCTGAACCTATCCTTCCCTCTGCAACAGTCCCCCCAAGGGAACTAATTAATAAGTGAAAGTATGTACTTTATACCAATGTCTATAGACATATAGTGTGTTATATCCTAGGTTGTAAATTTACTCTCACGAGCCAGGACAGTCAGCAACCAATACTATCTGTTCCTATACCTTGTCTCCCCTTCTCCTTCTTAGACTACAGGTCATTGACTCTTATCCTATCCAACTAAATAGTAAACTTACTGCCCTGCACTCTTTCTTTCAATAGACATTACCACTGCTATACAGCCTTTGTCCACTAGAGGGCAACAGTTTCCTTTAGACCTCCATTCTGGCCCTAATTTAATTTAACTTACCGGCTCTCGGATTCCCATATCCTGTAAGAGCTTACAATCCCACTCTTTCTCCCTTTCTTCTTATATTCCTCACTGCCTATCCTCTCAGTATATTCTAACTACTATCAAGGCTTTGTGTCATCTCACCCTCCCCACCTATACTTACCTTAGCTTACTGCTCCTCTGATTGTTCTCCTAGGGTGAACTCCTCTGTGGCTCATCCCACTCCGGTCGCCCAGCGGGCTCACTCCGCTCCCCTACCCTGCCCCCAAATCCCACTTGCCCCCAGTGGTCCTAAACTTATACATAAACTGCCACACCCCTATACATTAGCATCAACCCCTATCTCCTCCCCCTTAAAGTGCTATCACCTTAACTATACACTAGCACCAACCTCCATCTTCTCCCCCTTAAAGTTCTATCACTCATCTCCCATTATCCATTACCTTACCACCCTATCTACAAGCATCCCTACAGTCTACCTCCCATGCCTACACTAATGGCCCAAGGATACCACAAACCCCTACCTTTATTAATACTCCTAACTATACTAATTATACCCTATCTACTTACTCTCTATGAACACCGTACATAGCTAGGAATTCACACCCACAACAGGCAAACCTCTATTCCTACTCTTAGCTCCCCTCACAGTCTCAGCAACTTCTCCTGCCCAGCAAAGTACTCAGCAGATAAGTTTCATAGACTCACAAACATCTATCATTTTAACCCAACAGCTAGGAAAACCAAGAACCTAATTTTTAAACTTTTACAACTCATCCTAAAAGTACAGGTCCACTCCTTTTTAGATGGTAATATACACCCAAACCCTGGTCCTACCTCAATCACTGCTACACAGCCTGATACACCAACTCCTATCACACACACGCTTACCAAGCCCCCAAACACTCTCCTGATAGCTCATCTTAACATTCGCAGCATTAATAATAAAGTTGCTCACCTGCATGCCCTTATAGATGTACATTATTTTGACATACTCTGTCTGAAACATGGCTTAATCCATCAATACAAGACAGTGCAGTTCTACCCCCTGGCTACAATATCCTGAGACGTGACCATAATAATAAGAAAGGTGGAGGCATAGCCATACTTTATAAGAATGGATTACAAGTCACTTTGCTAGACCCCAAACCTCCACTTTCCAACAATGCAGAGATTCTTCTAACTAAGATTCAGCTTAACAAAAGTAAAGCCATACATCTAATCTGTGTCTATCTTCCCCCAGGCAATAACACCAACACATTAGAGGCCATCCTCAGCTGGCTGTCAAGCAACTACCCCCAAGAAACGATTATACTTGGAGATTTTAACATAAACTGGAACTCCTGTATATCTGAGCAGCCTTCTACTCATATCAACCTATATGGTTTTACCCAAACTATAACATCCCTTACCCGTACCAATAAACCTAACAACAAAACAAGTACCCTTGACTGAATACTCACTAATACTCCCCAACAAAACTATAAAATAGGCACCCTTCCCAGAGGACATAAGTGACCACTTGCTTACCTATCTAATCAGATCTAAAACTGAAGTTCCAAACTCAACCATCTGCAGAACTATTCGCACTAACAAAAACTTTAACCCTGCTCACTTTCAAACTGAACTAAGTGCCTGTGACTGGTCACCCCTGAAACACCTCCCACTAGATAATGCAGTGAAATACTTTAATTCGAAATTTCTTTCCATTTTAAACTGCCATGCCCCATTACGCAAAGTTAGAATCAGAACTAAACCAGCACCATGGCTCACCAAAACTACCAAACAAAAAATCCTCCAAAGAAATAAACAATGGGCCAAATGGCGTTCAACAAAAAGCCCCTCAGATCACTTACAATTCAGACAGCTAAGAAACGAAACAAAAAAAGCCATATTAGCTGATAAAAGAAACTATTACTACCAGCTTCAACAAACCCACCAAAATAATCCTCAAAAATTCTGGCTGGGCATCAATAACCTCCTACTCCCTGGATGCTCAAGCACTCCCACTCCCTCTGGCTCTGATCACAACAATCCCATCCAAATAGCCGACTCATTTAACACATTTTTCACTGAAACAATACAATCCCTAGCCAACCAGCTATCCCCTAGCACCTCATGCTCTACCACAACCTCTACCAATAATCCTCCTCCATTTCATTTTCTGTGAGTGCCCATATCGCTCATCTTTAACCTTATCCAGAAACTTAAACCCACCACACTTTCTGCAGATCTACTACCTGCAGAATACCTGCAAAAAGCTCCTAAAATCATAGCCTACCCTATATCCATCCTCATTAACAGAACTATTTCTGAAGGAACTATCCCCTTAATCTGGAAAGTCTCTCACATCATCCCCCTGCACAAAGGTGGTAACTCCAAGGAGTTCTCCTATTATAGGCCCATAGCCATACTATCTCCTCTGGCAAAAATAATGGAGAAATGTATTCATTTAGAACTGTTAACCTACCTACTTGATCACAATTTACTAGCACCCTGTCAACATGGCTTTAGACCATTTCATAGCACCACCTCTGCTCTCTTATCCTTCACTAACCACATTAATATTAATCGTAATAATGATACTCTATCCTCAGCCCTTTTTATCGACTTGTCTAAAGCATTTGACATGGTTAACCACCACCTCATACACACACTCAAAAACCTGTCATTGGATGCCCTTACTATAGAGTGGTTCAAATCATACCTAAATAATAGGCGACAGGCTGTACTATGGGATAATACTTTATCTTCCCACCTCCCATTAGACCTAGGCGTCCCTCAAGGATCCATATTGGGTCCTTTACGCTTCTCCATCTTTACAAATGACCTCCATTCTGTAATTCCACAAGCTGACTATATCCAATATGCAGATGACTCCACACTCATATGCTCTGCTACTTCCCAATCAGAACTTCAGTCACTAACCCAAAAGACCTTTAGCACAGTCGAAAACTGGCTCCTACAAAGGTGTCTTATCTTAAACCCAAAAAAAACTAAAATGCTACTATTCACCCCCACTCGCAGAACCTCCCCACTTAACTTTACTATTAGTTCAAATAATGGAACTATAATATCTCCTGAGCCAACCACCAAACTACTCGGAGTACTAATAGATAATAACTTGTCTTTTGAACCTCACATTAATAACACCATAAAAACAGTAAATAAGAAACTAGGTTCCCTCTACAGAATCAAACCCTTTCTATCTCCTCTAGCCAGGGTCACCATTGCTCGCACCTACCTTATCTCTACCTTGCTCTATGCCTCCCCTATCTATACCAAAATATGCAGAAGTAATCTGAGTAAACTGTCATCCTCCTACAACAATATTGCCAGATTTGTAGCTGGGTCCTCCTATAGAACTTATCACTGTATCAACCTGAATCATCTTCGATGGTTAGAGTTGCCAAATCTAATACTTTTCAATCAACTAATAGTAGCCCATAAGATCCTGTATCTGCCTCAGAATACACCCATACTTACATCCCTAGCTATCCCCTATAACAATCTCAAAACCTTACGTTCATCTAATAAACTACTTGTACAAATATCTAAATCCAACAACTCAGCTGGTGACACCCTATTCTCTAATACAGTAGGTAAAGCCTGAAACAGCCTCCCAAGTCGGCTAACCTCAATATCCTCAGTTAACCTAATTAAAAGCAAGCTCAAACCCTACCTCAAATCACACTGGCTATGCCCCAGTGATAACCCAGGCTAACCACTATACCCTTATCTAGACTCCCTTGATTCCTAGCCTCTTATGAACATGATCTTGTGTTTACGCGCTGATAATAGTGTGCTTGACCATTCTGAGGATTTTTGTCATGTAAATATGTATATAATATTGAATGACCAACCGTTTTCATATAAGACCACAACTCCTGTGAGAATGAACACTATAACTGTATCCTTGTATTTTGCTTTTATAGACTCTATCCATTTAACATTAGTTTTTATTCTTTTTGGTTTTTGTGTGACCTTAGTATCTATAATATCTCTTAGATATAATTTCCATTATTAACTCAAACTACTGTTGTATCTAGGTTATTTTTACATCAGGTTTTTTCCCTACCGGAATACAGATTAAAATCCTAGGTATATAATATGTTATAAAGTTTTGTAATGTACCAAATACTACTATAAATATCTTGTCTTGTCCTATGTGGTTGTTATTTGTGGAGCTTTTCTCCCTGGGCCTCCACTGAAAATGAACATATATCCAGCTGGACTAGCCCAGTCAACAAATGTAAAATAAAATAAAATAAATAAATAAAACATTAGCAGTGCACAATGAAAAACTACACTGGCATTAATTTTCTATGGGAAAAAGCGACCAAAAGTTTCAATATCATTGAGTTGAACACAACTGATTGAACTGTGTGCAGTTTATACACAGCAAGGTGTATGGGAGACATTTTACACACACACACACACACACACATCATTGTTTTACAATGCTGACTTCTCCTGGTGACCAAGAGACTTTATTATAATCTTACCTAATTGAATGTCAGGCAATCTATTAAAAAATAAACTTGGGCTGCTGATTCAGATAATGCCTTGTTTTTTGTGGCAAAGCCACTGTTTTTCTGTTTACCACCAAAATCTTGTAAAATTCTAAAATTGCTGCTAAGTAGAAAGACACAGGAATTCAGAGAATCTTGCATCTAAAACTATGTTATTATTGAATTTTTCCTAATTTTTGAACTTAGTATTCTTTTAAAAATTATTTAATCTCTTACAGACACACAAAAATCTCCTTTTGATCTGTTTGTATAGCCTACAAAAATTACGGAGTAACTGTGTTGACTGGAAACCAGTAACAATCTGGACAAAGGCTGAAAAATTAGGGACATATTTTAAATACTGCTCTTATAAACTTAGAAAGTTGCTAAAGTAACAGGGTTTGTTTTAACAAACATTTTCTTAAGGATTTGAAGTCTGAAACTCAAACATGTCATTATTTACTGACTTCAGTCCTCAGATCATCCTAGTGATTTGCCGGAAAACCACAAATTTTATGAGGAAAAGGCTAAAAATATGAGCCAAAAAGCTGGACATTCTGTGAAAATCTGGACAGTTGGGAGGTATGCCAGCATGACACATGGAACTTCAGCTAATGAAGATGAGTCTTCATTATTTTAGTAAATGTAAATCAGTAGCTTTGTCCATGATGACGTTTGCAGCAAACCAAATAATGAATCCAGTTCTGCCACCATGCTATGCATGAGTATAAGCATGATGTTTAACCTCATGTGTCACAGTTCTAAGACTGGAGTTCTTGCAAATTGGAGGGACACATTACAGTTTGATCATTTTACATAAGGTCAATCTGTTTTCTGCAGCTTTAAATTGAAGAGGCATAACATATTACATGACCATCATTTTTAAATATAAATGATAAAATCACTACCTACAGAACACTTGGTCCTGGCCCTGGTCTAGCTACAGCCTGAATTCTTAAAACCTATTCCTCTTACTTACATCTTTTTCCCTTTCTTCTCTTCTTACCCCTCTTCCATGGAAAAACTTCCACAGCTCTCTCTGTGTAAATAACTCTGGTTTTCTTCCCCGAACTGCCTCTCCATCTTGTTGATAATGTACATGGTCATTTTTTTTTTTTTTACAAAAAGCTTTACAAAAAAAAACTTTAATTGTGTTATTATCTTTGTTGTATTAACTCGCTTTGAAATGTAATTTCTTTTTTATATGACTGAATTACTTTGTATAGGACTATAATTTGTAACTGGAGCTTTTCCCCTCGGGTTTCCACTGAAAATGGGCCTTTGGCTCAGTTGGAACAACCTAGTTAACAAATGACAATAATAAATAAATAAATGAGCACTTAGTTGTTTCAGAGATTCTTCATGTTAAAAAAATTAAAAGACTGCTTACATCATCAACTGATGAGTAATACTATCAACCAATAGACAGTTTTATGGATATTACATAAATAACATATTCACTGAATTCCTATATAAAGTAGAAATGTAAATATCAATAAATACTGCATCATCAGATAGACATTTAAGACTTACAGATGAAATTAATACAGATGCAATGAAAAAGGAGAGCAATGACAAAAGAGCTTGTTTGCAAGTGCAACTTACAGAATAATCTGAAATGTGGAAAACCCCTGATTCAAAACTATGAGTTGTTAGTAGGTTACTTGACATAAGTACTGACCAGGGAGTTGTACCACCCCCTCTAAATCCACCTATGTATTCAACAAGCCTTCAGAAGGTCTTCCATAATTATTTTTAATTGTGCAAAGTCAGGCTAATTGAGCTTTTTCTCCACTGCTTCCATTCCTAGACAGAGGAATCATTTATCTTTTCCTCCATCAAGTGGCATATTAATTACTTATTTATTTATTGACATCTGTTGATCAGGAAAGTCCACTGAGTCACAGACCCATTTTCAATGGAGGTGGGGGGGGGGGGGGCATGGGCAAGTACAAAAAAGCTTTACATAAATTTTAAATACAGAAACAATTTGTGTATATAAAGTTGTTAAAATTAAAAACAATGACAAAAATAATGCCTCGCAGATTGATAAAGATTAATTCTATAAAGGTAAAAAATAGATGGTGTACAATCAAATACAATGTTAGGATTGAAAGTCTGATTCACATTTGGTTAAAAACAGGTAGAAAATGACAAGCAGACAATAAGCATATGTACTGATACAAAGCCAAATAGACTGTGCATTTTGAAACTGACTGCTGTATCAGCTAAAAATGTGTACGCTACAGAACACAAAGACTTAGAAGTATAGTGATAAAAATAGCAGTACAGAGTGGAGATATACATTGTAAGTTTGCATTTCCAACAAAATGGAAGCAGTGATGGAGTTAGGAATAGTGGAATTGTATAAAATTGTGTTGGTTTTGGATTGTTGGCAAGTACAGATACTATTGTTACGGTATTGAGATTTTTAATGCAGTTTTGAAGGTTTTTATGGAGTCTAGTTAAGTGATGAAGGAAGGCAGATTATTCCAGAGTTTTGTGACTTTGTAGGAATATAGGCTGTGACCAGCTCTCTTGTTGGGTTTAGACATACTTAAAAGCTGCTTGTTTGTGGAACGTAGATTGTGGATTGGCATATAAGTCTGTAAAATAGGACGGAGTGCTGGGCAGTTATTAGGTTTGCAAATGAGTTTATGGGCAAGGGTAAGCTGTGTGTAGTTTAGGTCATCAGGGAATTCATGCCAGTTTAATTCAGAGATAGCTTGACAATGATGTGATTGGCTAGTCATTCCTGAGGCAAACTTTGTAATAGCAAGATTGTAGTTTATTGCTCAGTGAGGTATGGAGGTTGGTGAAAATGGGACTTCCATAGAGGAGGGAAAAATAAGCAGGGTGTTGACAAGTTTTATTTTGGTAGGTTTGTCCAAGTAAAGTTTGTAACGGTAGAATTCACCTAGGTTAAAGTGTTTTTTTTTATTTTACTCAAAATATGGTGTTCAAAGGTGAGTTTGTCATCAATTGTTACTCCTAGCAGTTTTGCTGTTTTGACTTGTTCAGTTATTGTATTGTTTTGTGAAAAAAAATTTAAGTCAGAACATGGGCCTTTTGATGTAAATAACAGGAGCTTATACTATTTGGGGGTTCAGTAATTGAGTCCTGGTTAGCCATGCTTCTGTGGATGTGAAGGTGGTTTGTGTAATCTTTTGTAGGTCAGATAAATTGTTGGGGGTGGAGATTATGGTGAAATCATCAGCATACTGGACAAGGGTACTTTGTTGGGATGGTTTACAGAGATTGTTTATGAATATATTAAAGAAAAGTGGTCCTAACATTGAACCTTGGGAAACTCCTGTATTGTTTTCAAGGTGGTCTGAGTGTTTATTTTACCATTCAACAGATTGTTTCCTTGTTTGTAGATAGCTAGAAAACCATGTTAATGTATTTGGGGGAGCAGTCTACAGTTTCTAGTTTTTGCAATAACTTGGTGTGTGATACTGTATCAAAAGCCTTGGATAAATCCAATAGGATCACAGAGGTAAAAAGGCTTGTATACAGGGCTTTAAAGACAGTGTCTGTAAATGATAGTAGGGCTGTAGTGGTGCTGTGTGCTGGGCGAAATCCATGTTGGCTGCCGGCAAGTAGGAAAAAACTGGGCATGCATACATTTCTCCAGGATTTTAGATAATGGGGAAAGAACAGAAACAGGACGATAGTTACAGAGATCAAAGGTGTTGCTATCTTTGTGTACTGGGGTGATAATGGATTTTTTCCATAGTTAGGGGACATAACATTCTGTGATGGAATGATTTATAAGTATGCTAACAGGATAGGCAATTGCAGTAACATAAAGTTGTAGAAATTCCGGTAGTAGATTATCTGCAAAGAGTGACCAGGGTCTTAGTTTTTTAGGAGTTTAAGTACTAGGGAGGTTTGCGCTGGTTGTATAGAAAATAAAGGAGTAGAAGGAACATTGTCAGATCTTACTGTTAGGTTACATGAGGAAGAGATGATATTTTCCGGGGTAAGTTTTACAGGAGCTTGGGAGGTACTGTAGTTGGGGTTAGCTGATACAGGTTTCTGAGTAGGTTTTGACTGATGTTGATGAAGTGTGCGTTGAACATTTAAGGCAATTTGTTGTGGATCATTATCTGGAGAAGGAGATGGGTTTTGCATGGTTCCAGGATTAAATAGGGTTGAGACTGATTTTTAGAACATTTTTGGATTATTACTCTGTTTAGATAATTGTATTGAGAAGTAATTTTTCTTATCATTTATAGATAGATTTTTTGCTTTGTTACAAAGTTGTTTAGGTTCATAGGTTCATACTAGGCTATCTGCCCTGGGGCAATTATAAGCCTAGCCCGATTCTGTATGGCTTATGCCACCCCTTGATTTGAGTATACTGTGCCCTTTTTTAAGGTTTAGTTTACTGTGCCTCTGTCTAATAGTGACACGGGAGTAATCCCTGGGACAAACCTACGATCCCCCATCCACTTATCGAGATTCTTCTTGAAGAGATTCAGTGAGGTGCTCTGCCTCACATGAACTGGAATTCTATTCCAGAGCGAAGGGAGCCTCTGGGTTATGAACCTGTCCCTCCAGCAAGTTCTATTTATTTCTGTGCTGAGGTTCAAGTCCCTCGAGCTTGTGGCTCTAAGTAGTTAAGTTCATGCATTGGGTCCTTACTTTTTTGCCATTGTTTCCAGGCTTTCTCTCTAGCTAGGAGAATTTCTTTAGTTAGCCAGGGGGCATGGTTGGATTTTATTCATTTTGTACGTGTAGGGGCTAGGCTGTGTCAAGGAAGACTTTAGTGAAGTAGTTCACAACGTTATCTAACGGAAGTGTTTTCAAGGGGAACCAGTTGTAGGATTTTAGGGTATTTAAGAAAGTGTTAAGGCTGAAATGGGTAAGATTTCTTTATGTTCTATAAGAGTGAGTTTTAGAACTATGTATGTGCTTTCTAGGTAAATGTTGGCCGGTGATCACTTAATGTGTTGGGGAGGGCGCCACTATTGGAGAATTTGAGTGGATGAGTTACAAGGATCCAGTTTATGGTAGTTTCTGTTTGGGGAGGGTAAGGGAGTGAGTAAGACCTGTAATTAGCTGTGTAAAACTGTGTAAGTTTATACTGTTTTGTGGGGTGTCAGAGAATAAGCTCTGCCAATTTATGTTAGTGTCACCGAGGATAATAGTTTCATAGGAGATGTTATGGTTTAACCAAGCTAGAAAGTCTTCTAGAATTGGTATATCGTGTCCAGAGGGAATATAGAGTACGATGATACATATTTTCTTATTTCTGTTTATGTCAAATGACGTTATTAGTAGTTCTAAGCTGCCAAAAGAGGGAACTAGTTTTTGAAAGGGTGCAATTGTAAAAGAGTCACGGTACATTAGTGTTATGCCTCCACCTTTTTTATGGAGTCAATCGTTGCAAAGCATGGTGTATACTGGTGGGAGAATTTTATTATCTGCTATATGAGGTTTCAGACAGGTTTCAGTTACTACGATGTCTGGGTAATAATGAGTTGGCCAGGCTTGGAATTCAGTAATTCTGTTGCAGATACTATGTGTATTTATTGTTATTATGTGTAGGTCTTGGATTGTGACTGATTGATTGGGGGGCATTTTGTCATTGGGACCTGGGTTTGGATGTACGTCACTGTATTTTGTTAGTTCTAGAAGTAAGTTAATTACTGTATGGATTGTTTGGGTTTTGAAATCATTCATCCAGTCAGTCATTAAAAGTGTTTCATCTGGCTTCAAGACATCCAAGCCTCATTTAATTAGCTGCTGCTGCTGTTGATTTATTTATTGACTTAGCTTATTCTCATCTATTTTTATTTTATCCTCAGGAAAATCCCAGTTGGTACATTTACTTACATAAAATAAAAAAGGCATTTTAGTTTAAAACAATATAATAATAGCTATGACTGAAAAAATGTACTGTGATGTAATTTATATAGATTTAACTTCAGCATTTGACAGGGTCATGCACAAAACACTAATCAATAAATTAGAACCTTACACATCCTCGGACAAGTTTTTTTTTAAGTGTTCTAAGATCCATTCATCTGAGACACATTAGGCCAACAGCCACCTCACCATGGAATTTAAGATAAAGAACAAAGTCATTGTGTACATTTTCAATAACTCAGTTTTTCAATGAACTACATTAAACCTCAGTATGCGTAATAAGATCTGTCACTCCCTAAGATACTTACAAAATGTTTATTACCTTCTTAACAACTGTTAATTATTTCACCACCAGATACACTCCTCCTACTGACTGTTTTGCTGCCCCTTTCTGTTTTGATAGATTTAACCAACTGCTTTAATTTCTGCCTTGTTTTTATTTAATTTTTTTCAAAATGCTTTCTTTTCTCATCCATATTCCCTGAGATCCGTACTGTATTTTTCTTTTTGTTTAGATGTGTTATGCAGTTACATACTGCATAACCCAGCAGTCAATCCCTACATAGTGTTTCTAAGTGAAATTATCCCACTCGCATCACAGTGCTTTACTGAGACTCTCCCTCTCTTAATGACAAAGATGGCCTGGGCTATATTTACAATAACTCACTACTTGCAAAATGCCTCACATCTACCACAATGCCACACTGTCTATTTTGTTCTAAAGCAGTTTGCTTCTTCCAGATCATCACTCAGTCCAGATGTGAAAATCAGGTCTTATCCCAGTTCATAAGTAGCAGGTCAAAGTGTGTTCCCCTTAACAGGAATGCAATATACACTGATTCAGACATACCCTCTGTAAAGGGTACTCCATCTCTCCACCTTAAGTAAAGGTGTTCAGATTGACACATAGCAAATCTATATCCCCAAAATAAAAAGACATATATGTCTATATATATATATATATATATATATATATATATATATATATATATATATATATATATATATATGCGCAGCTGGTTTAAATTGCACCCTGCACAGGTTCCATGAATTAGCACTCCAGCCCCTCGGCTCTTTAAGTGAAGAGCAAAATCTTCAGATCTTTAGATTACTGTAAACTACTGATGGGCTTCCTACAGTAATTCAGCTAATCATGCACCACCAAATCAATGACCCCCAGCTCAATTAGGCCAGTCATTGAATATAATACCCTTTTTGCTATGTATCTGTCTAGACACATGCAACCACTGTAAAGTCCAGAGCGATACCTTACTAAAAGGATATAAGGGCTAAATAAAGTCCTATATGGACCAACTTCAAGCCATGTCTCTATACTTGGTATCCTACAAACTGTTAAGAGGTGACCTGTGTCTGTTATATAAAGCATCCTCAAACCCAATGCTGATGGATTTACTGTACAACAGCAAGTCAGAAGATATTAGAAATACTCGGTCTAGGGATCTAAACCTCTTCTGCAACATCAACAGATCGGTTTGGAAGGACAAGTATATCTTGCAGAAGATATTGCTGTTCTGGAAAAGACTCTCCATCCACAAAAAACAAAATTCATTCAGGTCCATATTCAAGCGCAACTCGAATCCATGGATGGAAACAGAAAATTTACCCCAGGACTGTCCCATGTGTTGTTAATAGACAGAAGCAGCTCCTAATGCTTTATCCCATGCATGGGTCCTTTCAAATTTTCTATGGTACAATCCCAGTTATTCTCATTAGGGGTACTATATAATTATCAACCATGGGATGAGTAAGGCCAAACTCTAACCAATGGGATTCTTACATCGAAACATGCAACATATCCAAAGGCAACTGATCAAACACAAGTGGTTGACCAGCAGCCTACTGAAAAGTTTAAAAAAAGAAATATTTTTTTTTTGTAGGTGGCAAGACTCCCTGCTACCCCACACCCCCAACTCCAATATCAAATTACAGTGGTATGTATACTACTATATTAGTAGGTGGAAATTTGGCCAGGGCATCTGGAAACTTCGCCTACTCTTTTTGACAGATACCATGGGATCTTTTCCATCCACCTGAGCTACCACCAACTCAAGCAGATGGGTGTGTTTAAATCCACCACATCTGCACTACTTGATAAAAAATAAACTAGATACAAACACACACAAATGCAAAACAGAGACACCCCATCATCAAAAAACACCCTAGCCCACACAGAACCCAGCTAAACCCCAATCAACACTGAGGTTTCAAACAAATGTTCACACATACATTGCATACACAAATATACCCCTCACAAACAAGATTTCCCACCTAAACTCACCTATACAATTCAAATTCATTCATACTAGATCAAAAAAGAATTAAAACAAAAAATTTATAAAGTAAACTCAAATGCTGACTGGCAACTAGCCATTCAGAAAACAGTTGCAGCAAACCAGCAAATGCAAGCCTGTCTAACTCTAAGCTAACTAAAAATAAACTAACATATCTTAAACTACAAAAATAACAAATCATTGCAATGCACAACAAATAACGTTACCTTACAGAAATGATAAAACAAATATTCAAATTACTTCAGCACTGAAGCAGAAAAAAAAAACACAAGACACTCCTCTTATTAAAAAAATAAGCAGACTATCTAAAGCCCTATACAAGCAGAAACTTAGGCAATTTTATAGCCCACTGAAGCCAGAGAAAAACATTCACACAAATAAAACAGGAAAATAGATAAATTAAATGTGCGTGTACCTGGCTGGTGTGATACACAAAATATCTTATTGTAGGATTAGGGAACTCTGTTCATAATTTGTGGCTTTACCACTTATCACGCAGCTCTTGCCCTACACTACAAAAAGCTCCATGTATACTATACCAAACCATATGTATTACACATACACACAAACAAATATGCCTACTGTGCTTCTGTAAGGATTCTTTCCATCATTTTATTACCTTCCTATTAGGTTTCCCCCTTGGTATTCAGAGCTATAAATAACTCCTTTGCTGCATTTCCCACCTTCAGCATTATTCAGTGTTTCTTTTCTTTTCTCCCCTTCCTGGTTGACTTGTAGTTATGTTGATATTCTTTTTGTAAGGTATCCCAACTATGCTTTCCTCCTCTGCCATTCCCATATAACATATGCTGCTCTATAAATCATAGTTTTCACTTTTGCTGCAACAGTGCCAGAGTTTCTCCTTTCCATCACTAAAACATGTCCCGGGAGATTCTCAACCTCTGAGCACATAAAATCTGGACAAATCCAAAAATTATGGAGGGACAAAGTCCCCAAAATAGGGACAATTTTTAAATAAAGATCTTATAAACTTAGAATGTTGCTAGAATAAATGGTTTTGTTACCATACATTTTCTGAAGGATATGATGTCTGAAATGAATTCAATCCTCACTAATTTGCTGCAAAAATTCATAAAATCACAGATGTCATAAGGAACAGACCAAAAATAAGAGGCAAAAATCTGGACATTCTGCAAAAATCTGGACACTTTTGAGGTATGCAAGACTCTATAAAAGCTGTATTCAAAGTATTCATAACTTCACACCTCTAAGATTCAATTACTTTTTGTCTTTGGTTGTGAATCACTTTCCTCTACCTTGTTGGGTGTAAAAGGATTTAACCATGCATCACTTAGTGTCAAAGTCTACATAGGTTCATATCTAAGTGCTAGGCAATCAGTCTGCAGACAATTCCAAGCCTTGCCAAAAATCTATTTAGCCACTTTACTAAGAGACTGTTTTTGTGTGTGTTTGTGAGGGGAGCTTCCTTATATTCTTCTAATGCCTGTCCCATTCATTAATATAAATGCTACAACAAAATAATCAAAGAGTTGACAGAGGAATAAGGCTTGGGACTTGCAAAATAATAGGGGAGAGCTTGCAGACGGATCAGCGATATAAAAGGACAGGCTCCATCTTGGCACAGAAGGGGCAGTTGTACTTAGTCCTACGTTGGAAAGATGCACCTTAGTGACAAAACCTTTAAATTAAGATGGAAGTGGAGAGGGAAGGTGACATACTCTGTACAAGGGGTGGGCATTTTTGCAATTGACAAAGGGTAAAAAGAGACGCAACAAAACAAAGGAGCAAACAAGTGTAGACAACAATGTAAGAACTGTAGGCAGGAAGATGAGGGAACTGCAAAAAGTAAGACAGGAGGGTTTCCTAACTTTGGTCAAGTGAGCTGCAACTTGTGGATCACAGTTGGAATCCCGATGCCCGGCCAGTCTACCAAAACCTGCCATTGCTTTAAGGTATGTTGAATACCACCCAAATGCTCCTCGCTTAGCATAGGGCATAAAGGTGATGTTCAGGCATACCATCCTCAGAACTTTTGTTGCCAGTCTGAATGTTGTTTCTAACTGGTCTGTTTCCCTACATCCATTTTCTGCTATTTTTACTGCGTTTTTGTATTCCGGTGATTACTCCTGTTTGCTGAAGTCCTCACCATTGCAGACAAGTACCCTGCTGGGGTTTTGTTCTTTTTCTTGAATTTTTTGTGTTGTTTGGAGTTCATGTCATCCAGGAAGGGTAAACGCCAGTGTGGGAGACAGATTCCCAATGAAGACTGCCATGGTAAGTGCCTTTTTTGCCAAGGAGCTTCTCACGACCTTACGTCTTATTCGATTTGTCTGGCATTCATCCCGAAAACCTTTAGTACTGGGCTTTATTCCCTTTCATTGTATCTTGAGAACCATCATCTTATGCTTCTTGCTAAAGATGCAATGGAAGGAAATTCCAATCCTGAGGGTCAGCCATCAGGGAAGAAGAAGGTGAAAAAGGTAAGACCGGAATCTTCCACTGTCCAGCCTCTGCCAGGTGTTTCTCCTGAGGTTGTTACAAACCCAGAGGCTCGCCTGGCTGTGCTGTCAGATTTCTCTGCCATAACCGGGTTGGAAGCCAGTGAAGATTGGGCAGGCAGCATGTCCGACGAGGCTTTGCAGGCATCTGTTTTGAATGTTCTAGGGGAACCACGGTTGATTTTTTCCAAGGGGTCAAGGGTGGTTCTGTAGATTTATCTACGGCTGTCAAATGCATCCTATGTCAGAGCCTTCTCAGTTTTCTATGGCAGATGTTCCCTTAAAAAAAAACAGAAAAATAAACATGTTTCTTCTGCTACTAGGGATCCACAAAGTTAGTGGCAGGCTTTTACTAAGGGGTTATTTTATGCGTTACTGTCTTTAAGGCCTCCTCAAGGGGTTTTGATTCCTGCTTCTCCTTGGCCATCTTCTCCGCTTAAAAGGCCCATTCTTATTTTTCTCCATGACTGCATGACTATGGATTTACAACATAAAAGAACTTGGGGGGGGGCAAATATACAGGGGGCTTATCCCTTGTAAAAAATCTTTTTATTGTGTTTTACTTATAGAAAAGAAACAAATGGTGCTAATTGTCTGGTTGTACCTCATTCTAGATGTAGCTCAATTATTTACAGTGGAACTGTGCAGGAAGGGAAGCTGGACAACACTGGTATCACAGAAGCATAGGCAAATGGCAAGGGGGAGATAGGAAGTGAAAATGCCTGGTTCAGGTTATTATGAATGGAAAGATTATGGGTGCATTAGCACCTACATAAAGGAGGGCATCAGATATCAGGATGTGAAGGACAAGCACCAAACTAGAAGCCAGAAATGGGGAAAGGATCCAGCAAGCGTTAGAAGCTAGAAAAGGTAGTCTAAAGTACAGAAAGTGGCACGGTCCATTGTCTACGAGACAGAATAAGAGATTATGAAAGACTGAAGAAGAGAATAAAGGAGCAGGGTAAAAACAATGTGGGTAGTACTCATGGGGGATATGAATCTTCCAAGAGCAGACTTGGAGATTCCAAGCTCCAAGAGAAATGGGTCACTGTACTAAACATGGTTGTTACTGTTATACATGGTTATTTGTAAATTTCTTTTTGGAGCTTTTCTCCCTGGGCCTACGGTGAAAATGGGTGCTAAGCCCAGATGGACCTTTACAATAAACAAATCTAAAATAAAAATAAAATTAAATTAAATAAGCAAATAAAATAAAGTAGATGCTGAATGAGATCTTGGACTATAAGGGATGCAACCAACTGGTGCAAGACTATATCAGAAAGGCAGTATTATCTGGATGTGGTTCTAACTAATGCAGAGGGTCTCATGGATTTTCAGGCTAAGGCCACCATAGCCAACTGTGATTAAAGTAGGATAATTGTAAAAATAAAAAAATATACCAATAATAGACTGGAATTTTTAAAGACCACATTATGCTTTGCTGGGGAGGTCAGGGATGAGTTAGGAGACTGGGAACAACTCAAGGGAATAAATAAGCACTGAAACTGGGTCAGAGGCAGAGTACTCAGGGATATGGATCAGGATTTAAGGAAGTGGCAAAAAGACAAAAAGATCAGTAGGTCAATATGGCCCTAGCCTGGCTCTGTGGCACAGAGGGATGGCTCCCTGACTGCAACTATGTTCTGATTAGCAGCCCCAGAACCAGAAAAGCCAGACTGGTAGGCAGAGGTGTGAAGGGGAATATCTCACAGAGGGTGGGGAGGGTTATGTGTGCACGCAGAGGCAGACTAAGCAGTTCCATTTCCCTTGAATAGATGGTGGAACCACCTCTGAGTGCTTCTGTGAGAGCGACAGGGCTGATTGTAGGGTCCACTTCTTGAAAAAGTGAGAGGCTGGGCTCTGTGCCCAGCCATTTGCATGTCACTTAGTCAGGTGAATGTGGAGAGTAGGGCTTAACAACAAAAATGTCATACCACTCCTAATATCTGTCTAAATGATGGACCCTCTTGGTTGACTCTTGCTCTGGTGAAGGGGGAAGGTATGGTAGTGCAAGTTGCACTTGCCATTATAGTAGATGTTTGAATTCCTCACTGTTACAATAACCTTTTGGCTACATGGCTTATATCATGCCTAAGATACAACCAGCCACCTTCAAAAAGCCCTGGCTCCCTTCCACACCTTCACTCTGACTGTTGACTGGCCAGCCCACTGGAGGGAAATTACCAAACTGAAGAAATCTTCAGTGTTTTCTTATACATAAAGAGAGAGAGAAACAACTCTTCTTGAACCTCTAAAGATATAACCATAATCAAAAACTTTATATCCCAGCAACTAACTATATACAAAAGAGAGGGGTGGCTATTACAGCAATGAGGAACACTAGTATGGCAAAAAAAATAAATAAATCTAAGCCTGTTTCCTACCTTTCCTGTAACTAGTGTAGTCCAGATTCAGATTTGATGTATCCAGGACTGTATGTAAGCTTCTGAGCACCTCAAGCTTTCTGTGTTGGAGAGAAGCCTTCTAGCTTATCAGTGGGAGTGGTAAGCACTAGGTAACCTATAAGGAGTGGTTCTGGCCCAGAAATTGTAGTTATTGGCCGTTTTTTATTCAGGCATGTCCAAGGGTCAGCTCCCAGTGTTCTCTACTGTCTATCTGATGAATCTGGGCATCTTGGGGCAATGTAGAAAATGCCTCATGCACGCAGACAACCCTCTCCTCCTACCACCCCAAACACATCAACCTGTGAGAGATACACTTCACCACCACTCAACCACAGCCAATAAGGCAAAACAGCGTACCCAACACACTAGTTATAGGTGACTCTATAGTCGGGCACACTGATGTCCCACTCACCAGGCTAAACAAGAAGAAGGTTACTGTCAGCTGCCTGTCGGGTGCCAGGATCCACCACATAACCCAAGCACTCAGGTCACTCCACAACAAGTACAAATATGAGTCTGTCATTGTCCATGTTGGTGTGAACGACCTGAGACGTACCTCCCTGGACTACATGAAAAGAGAAGTGGAAGAGCTCTCCAATCTTGTAGCCCAGGCAGGTATGCCCTAGCTCTGAGTAGTGTTCTGCCATCACCCAGAATGATACCGCAGTACAAGGACAAAAAGATCGACTTCAACAACTGGCTAAGCTTCTGGTGTCATTCTAAAGGGATCCAGTATCTGTCTGCCTGGGATGACATGGTGGACAGACCACAATGCTTTGCCAGAGATAGCCTGCACCTGTCACCCCTGGGATTCCAGATACTGGCTAAGGTTCTTGCCACCCCTATAGTGCCTTTTTTAGGCAAGGCTCAAATGACAAATTCACCACTATAACAGGAACAGGCAAGCAAAAACTGAGGGTGATGCTACTCAATGCTGGAAGTGTAAATCTCAAAATGCACTCACTCGAGGCACTCCTTAAAATGGAGAACACTGATATCTGTGCAGTGACTGAGACCTGGTTCAAGGCTCCAGAGAGCACCCCTACACTACCAGGCTATAAATCATACCACACTTTTCGGCCATGTAACCTGGACTGGAATACCAAAGGCGGAGGTGTGTCCATATTCATTAAGGATATTCACACCTCCAGGCTAGTTGCTCAGTATAATGCAGCAGAGGTTATCCCAAGTGCAACTAACTCTCGGCAAAACTGCAATCCAAACTGTAGCTTGCTACAGATCCCCCACCATTCCGCAGGATTCCCACTCCTCTTTTCTTGATGTACTGGAAAATATTAGGGTTTAACCAAACACCGTAATAATGGTTGATTTCAACTACCCCACCATTAACTGGGAAAACTACTCATGTACTCAACTCCTTCGCTCAACACTTTCTGGAATTCATAAACTCCAATGCCCTGGATCAACTTATCCACACCCCCACCAGGGGCAACAATATTCTAGATCTAGTCATTACCAACATGAGTGACCGGTGTTCCATGCCTGAAGTCAATGCCTCATTGGTCCGATCCGACCATAAGCTATTTACCCTAGATATCCACATCCTGCCCCCACCCCCCATTAAGGAAACCACGGTAAAAGACTTCTCCAAAGCCAACTTCATGCTTAAGGCAGAAGTGGTGAACTTCATGACACCCATGCAGATGGACAATACAGTTACGACTACTGAATCCTACACAATTGCACTTTATAAGCACTTACCCGAGTGCACGGATCGTGCTATCCCAAACAGAACCAAGATGCTATCTTCCAAAAAAAGGAAGCCAATCTGGTGGTCCCCTGCAATAAACAAACTTTACCACAGAAGGAACAAACTGTTGCAAAAGAGAGTAAAATCCCTTGAGTGGAGAAGCTCCCTGGTCAGCCTCAGTAAGAAGATGCGATCCCTGATAAAATCCTCCAAAGCTAGTTACGAAAACAAAATCGCCACTGATTCTAAAGACAACCACAACGCATTCTATAGCTATGTCAAGAATCTCAATGGCAACACTCAGATCTGCTCTGAGTTACAGCACAATGGCACTAAATATATAGACCCAACTGATATTGCAAACATCCTGGCAGACACGTTCAGTGCTAACTTTACCCCCCTCTCACCCCCTAAAGAGCCCATCTCTATACCGGATGAATGCAAAGTTCCTGTAATCACGGCTAGACAGGTAAAAAACACACTCTCCAAAGCCAAGAACACAGCATCCATGGGACCAGACAACATCCCAGGCTGCATTCTACATGAACTACAGAATGAACTGGCACCCCACCTAAGCACCATGTTCAATCATAGCCTCACCTCAGGCTTTGTGGCCGCTGAATGGCACACAGCAACGGTTATCCCGCTCCACGAGGGGAGAGCCACCACGGACCCCAGGAACTACCGTCCCATTAGCCTGATGAGCCTGGTCTGCAAGGTCATGGAACTTATAAACAAAGACATTAGTAATCTCCAAACTCTGGACCCCGCACAGTTCGGGTTTGTAAAAGTCAGATCATGTCTCCTAAACCTGATAGACTTCTTTGAAGCAGTCACCAAAGCCGTAGACGAGGGTAAGGTGGTTCACACAACCTATCTAGATCTTGCCAAGGCTTTCGACACCATCGCCCACTCTGGAATTATAGATAAACTCACTAAAGTAGGTATAAATCCTTATGTAACAAGATGGGTTGCCAACTGGCTCATTGACAGAACCCACACCGTGAAAGTAGCAGACTCCAAATCCGACTTCAGACCAGTGACAAGTGGAGTACCACAGGGTTCAGTCCTGGGTCCTCTCCTGTTTGGTATCTACTTCTCTGAAGTATAGGCTAACACAGAAGGTCTTTGGCTAACGAAGTTCACAGATGGCTACAAACTAGGAGCCATAATCGAAACTCCTAACAATGTGGACATCCTACAAAAGGGCCTCACTGAGACAGATGCCTGGTGTCAAAGCCATGGCCTCAAGCTCAATGCCAAAAAGTGCATTGTCATCCCCTTTGGTAAAAACTCTGTACCCGTGAACTACAACATAGGTAGTAGTATACTTAACACCAAAAGTGTGATAAGAGACCCTGGGACACAGGTGGACAGTAGTCTCTCCTTTGACAATTACATCGTCACAGTAGTCAGGAAATCCTTCTATGTGGCACACCTCATCACAAAAGGTTTCTCATCCAGAAAAAAGAGGTCATTGTTCCCCTCTACTCATCACTCATTAGACCCATTATAGAGTACAACGCCCCTTTTGGTATGTACCTCACAAGACTTCTACAACAACTGGAAAGGCCACAGAAATACCTCACAAAAAGGATTACCAGCCTCAAACAGATGCCCTACGCAGACCATCTCAAAAAAACTCCAGCTTTACTCCATCACATATCGCCTACTCAGAGGTGATCTCTGTCTAACATACAAAGCTATATCAAACCCAGAGCTGCTGGACATGCTCCGCTTAAAGAAGTCCCAATCCCTCCAAGCTACATGCTCTAGGGACCTAAACCTTGTCACCACAATAAACAGAACATGCCGGAGGGATAGATTCCTGTCCCAGAGATTTCCCATACTCTGGAATAAACTACCTATCTATATCAAACAAAGCTCCTCATTAGTACTCTTCAAGAAAAATCTTGATGATTGAATGGGAAATAGGAAATTCACCCCGGGGATCACTTCTGTGGCTCTGCTCGACAGTGGCACTGGAAAATAATTTTCTTGGGTGGCAAAAGCCAGGGTATCTTTTTGGCTGGGCTTGTATAGGCCCTAGGGACGATAGCCTAGTACCTACCTATGAAATGCAATCTACACAACTGTACTACAGTCATCATTCCACTGCTGCATTAGCCTTTAGGCTACCTGGGAGGAGAAAAGATAAGGACCCAAGAGCCCTTGGAGAATAGTCTTAGCAAAGACATTCTTGGACCTAGAACAGGAATCCAGTTTGCACTGCTTTGTAAAAGTATGCACAGAGGACCATGTTGCTATCTCTGGAGTGCTTCCAGAGTCCACCTCTTTCCAATATGCCATCACAGGTGCCAAGACTCTACTAGAGTGTGCCCTGATAATGCCTGGAATAGATTTTCCATGGTGAGTACAACAAAAATCAACAGCTAAGGAAAATCACCTTGAAATACTCTGTTTTGAAACATACTGTCCCTTCTTCATCTCATCATAAGAAATAAACAGCTGATACGCTTTTTAAAAGACTTGATTCTGTCAAGATAGTACCTGAGCTGCCTATGCACTTCCAGAGTATGTAAGAGCCTTTCTCCCTGGTTCTGTGTGTCTGGATAGCACAATGGAGATTGATGTCTCAGTTCACAGTAAACTCTGAAACAACTCAGGCCATAAATGAGAGATATGTTCTCATTGAGAACCTCTCTCTAACGGAAGACCAAATAGGATTCACCCACCATTGCAACTTGCAGGTTTATGTTTGGCTATTGAAAACATAAACCCTCGAACAGCTAAACAGCGTAGTGAAAACATCATTATTGAGCATTTCTGAACAGTAACAATGAGAAAAAAATCATCGAATGGCTATAGCTGGCCAACAACCAGAAGGTAATGTGATGAATAAGGTAATTGAAGGAAACCTTTTAAATCTGTCCTATTCCCCATTGTACTTCGATCTTGGAGTTGGTATACATAGTTGGGGGTGTGTGAGAGGTGAAGCAACCCACCTTGGTAAGCTGCGTTCGCGATGTTGGCCAGCTATGGCCATTCAATGAATCCTTTTTTACTGTTACTGATGTTCTGTGATGTTCAATAATGATATTTTCTGTATGATATTTAGCTGTTCGAGGGTTTATGTTTTCCGAGCTTAAAACTCGGGTATCAGAGCAATAAGAAGCACAGTCTTCCATGTAATGAACCTTAAATCCAACTGAGAAGTTGGTTCAAAGGGAAACATAATTAACTCTTCCAGCTCAAAGTTAAGATCCCAAGAAGGAGCCAGCTGTTTCCTAGGAGACCTAAGATGTAAAACCCTCTTGAGAAACTTTTACCAAAAACAGAGGAGAAAGGGGGAGAACCATGGGCAGAATGCACAAATGGATGCAAGATATACCTTGATACAGGAGTAAGACAGTCCAGAAGAAAATAACCCAGACAATTATTTCAGAACCAGTGGCACAATCCTTGATGGGGCCCTAATTAATGGCTAGGCATCAACTAGAAAATCTTTTTCACTTGACAATATAAGATTTCCTAGCAGCAGGTTTTCTTGGAGCACATCCTTATGAAAGAGGTGTCTAAAAGAAATTACAATTGCATCTTTCAGGCAGTTAGTTGAAGTGGTTTGAGAATGGGGTGTAATATACTTCTGTGTGACCAAGTCCAACGAGTGAGAAAGTTGTTGTAATTGCCCTTGGCCAGTTCCATAAGAAGGGAAAAAGAATGTCGCCTGGACCAAAAGTGAAGCACTACAATGACTTCTGGAGTCTCCTCCTGATTATTCAGAATTACCCCGGGCATCAATGGAAAGTGTGAAAATACATAAAAGAACATTCCTGGTCACAGGAATGAAAAATTCATCTGTTTTTCCCGGCTTGTTTGCAATGAGCCCAGGAGCAGAATTTTGGCAATTGATTGTTGTAAGCAGAGGCAAATAGATCTACCTGTGGTGTTCCTCAAAGCTGGATCAATTCTTGGAAGACCCCCCCCCCCATGCCCCTGATTCAGTTTCCATTCATGAGGGTCTGTCTTGGTCCTTGGTCTTGGATGTGGCAGAATTAAAGATGTTAAGATTTGCACTGGGTGTGACGAGGGTGGACAGGATTAGGAATAAGTATATTAGAGGGTCAGCCCAGGTTGGAAGGTTTGGAGACAAAGCCAGAGAGGCATGATTACGTTGGTTTGGACATGTGCTGAGGAGGATGCTGAGTATATTGGGAAAAAGATGCTAAGGATGAAGCTACCAGGTAACAGGAAAAGAGGAAAGCCTAAGATAAGGTTTATGGATGTGGTGAGAGAGGACATGCAGGTGGTTGGTGTGACAGAGCAAGATGCAGAGGACAGGAAGAAATGGAAACAGGTGATCTGCTGTGGCGACCCCTAACGGGAACAGCCGAAAGAAGATGATGATGATGAGGGTCTGTCTTGGTCCTATTCAGCTTGTCTCTCACACAATTTTGCTCTGATGGTAGTAAGATCACTGTAACATGAGACTATGCTGAAGAGCTATATTCCCAGGCTACCATGGCTAGTCTGCACAGAGAGTAAGATCTGATCCCCCTTGCTTGATTATATACCACATTAGCGTTGTGTTGTCTGTAAACACTTGAAGAGATCCCAGAGACCTGAGATGGTTGAGGGAATTGAGAGCATTTATAAGAGCGAACATCTGTCTTATGTTTGTGCATGTTTTGGTCTGTCTTTTTTCCCATGTTGTAGCAAGTATTTTTTTTTCATCTGCATTGTAGTCACACTGTAAACATACAATATTTCCACTCCATATTTAAACATTTCCAAAAAGTGACAAAGCTATATCTTGACAGCCAAGATGAAAGCATCTGTACTGTCTTCAATTAGACTGGAGTTCCTTTCTAGACCTCAGCTCAAAACATAAGGGACATGCTCTTCTCATTATGGTGACTCTTGAAATTCTTCCAATACAGTATGCTTATTGTTCTACATGTTCCATTTCTTTTCATGTTTTCTAGTAAGATAATACTTTGAGATGCCTAATTTATAACTTTGAAGTTCACACTTAACTCTTCCAGCCCAGGTTCCCTTGATGACTTCCAGTTTCTTGTCATTACCGTTTTGGCTACTACCATTATCATAGCTAACAATATCCTTTCAGTAGAAGTAACCATTGGTATATCCATCCAATTCAGGCCCAGAGTTTCATACTTCAAAGGACATGAAAACCCTATAATCCTCTCCACCAATCTGTGTAGCCCTTTTTAAATTTTTCCCATCTTTGACATGACCAGAACGTATGTTTCTAGGTTACCCTTTCTCCTCTGTCACATCTGCTACATAAGTTAGAAACCTGGGGGGATATTCTGTATAGTGCATAAACAGTATTTGTGTAAACATTTCCAGGCAAAGATCCTAGATCATCTCAGCCTAGTGGCCTTACTGGGGATGAGACAGATTTTATTCCAACTTTGTTTTTTCTACCTCCATTCTTTAAAGACTTTACCTTTTCCATTTCAAGAATGTTCTTTCTTTGGCAAAAGGAAAGACAGCCTTTATAGCCTAAGCAAGCATATGCTGAATGATGGGAAGATAAAGATTAGTCTGATCTGGCGGGTGAAGAGGATTCCCGGAAAGGGAGGAGGAGACTTCCATTGCAATCAGTAACCTAGATGGATTACTCTTAGAACCCATCTGCCTGAAACAATCTGTTGCTACAGAAAGAAATGGCAGCATAGACTTTCTGGAAGGACTGAAGGACTCTCAGGATGGGTGGGTGGAAATTTTTCATACAGTCATTCAGAATTATTTGACTGTCCTTTGTTTGGGGGGGATGTCCTGCTTTATTTTTAGTGCCTCCCTACCATTGCTTTTTAAACATTTGCTTTTCACAGCTTGCTGGGACTCTATTTTGCTTTTTAAAGAAAGTTGCAAAGACAGCACTGAATCCCTTTGCAAACTTAAGAGAAGGCAGGCTAACAATTCTAAGAGATCCCTTGAATCCGCTTTTGTCTCTCATCATGCTTTCTAATTACTTCAGCAGATGGTCCAAAAACTAGTTCTTTATCCAAGGCCGAATTCAAAATCTCATCTTTGACAACCTCTGGAAGGTTTTGAGAATGCAACCAGACCTATCTCTTAACAGTTCCAGTGGCAGCAGCAGTATCATAAGGACAATGTAAACAGTGGGCTATCTCTTGAGACACAAAAGATGTCGAGTGACACAAAGCAGACTTCTACTCACAACAGGAAATAGATGTCAAAATATTCCTCATTCTCACAAGAGGCAAGCATAAACTTAAAAAACATGAACCTGATAGGTGAGAATTCCAAAAACAAGTGTTGCAGAAGAATACACCCTCCCCCAAATTTATAGAAAGCATTCGCAACCTTGTCAGAAGGTGATGGATTAGTATTAACCATACTTTTTGCAGCTAAAGTAATAGCTTCTGAGTCAGATATGGGAGGAGTATATAAAAACTTAAAAGACTGAGACACTTTGTAAAGTACATCTGCTTTTCTGGGGAATGCAGGCTTGCTTGTCAAGGAAGGTGCAGGATGTGGCACAACACCCTACAAAGCAGGGAGAACAGGAGAAATAGGAGTAGTTTCTGGAAATTCCAGTTGTAATAAATCATAACACTTTCTGAGGGACTGAAAAACATCATTGTTTTCCCACTAAAACCGATTCATTCTAGAAAGAGTTTCAGAGAAAGAGAATCCTTCAAAAGTACTGGCCAAAGCTACACTCTCCTTCAGCTCTGAATTAGAATTCTGTGGAAACACACAATCTGTGCTTTTAGAATTATTTTGAGGTCCAGGCCCTTGAATCTCTTCAGAAAATACAGAATCCCTTTTTTGTTTAATAGAAACAGTCATACAGGAAGGGTCAAGAGCCTGCACTAAACCTAAGCTAAGCACAATAAATTACTCCTGTCCAGGGTAACTGAGACAGGTGAATATATATGTTTAAAGGTTTTGTTTCTTTTTGACAGGAAAGTCGGAAGAAACAGACCAACCAGCAAAGCCTCCAAAGGGATGAGCACAGTTTTCTAGCTAAGCAGAGAGGCATTCCCTGCCCCTTCTCCCAGGACTGACAAGAGTGCTCTCCCTTTCTCACCAAGGCCACAGAGGACATGTCTAACCAACAGTCCATGGTGGCTACAGGCACTATACCAGCAGGACACAAGGAAAAAGATTAATGGTCTGAGGAACCAGCATTGGCAACAGCAGACACACCAACCTGTGAGTGAGGCATTTTACCACCTGCTGTGGTTGCAAAGGCTGCTTAATCTTTTTTCTTTTGTGACCAGAAGAAGGCAGAACTGAGGAGCTGGTAGAGGTTGTTCCATGATTAAGGAGAAAAAGATAATTGATTCCCGGGAAACCTGCTAACAATAGTCTGTAAAACAACGAAGTTGTAAAAAAAAAAAAAAAAAAAAAGTATCCCCCCTAAAAAAAAAAAGAGTAAAAAGCACTTGAGACACGTACCTCAGCCCCCAAAAGTAATATAAAACACCTATGCTATAGAAAATATAGTTTAAAGTTAGTTTTAACAATTTTTTTATCTCAAAAGAAAAAAGTAACACCAATTTAAAAGTGTGCAAAAGTCACGTAACAGTCATACATTTTACATAAAGACAATGTTTTATGTCACAAAAAGTAAACTGGAAGTCCCCTTCCCCAAAGGGAACTTACTTGCCCAATAATAGAATAGTGTTAGGTGACTGTCAATGCTTGAAAGATCAGAGAGGACAGCTCTCTTTGAGGTAGAAAAGCTTTGAAGGACTTGTCACCAAAACCTGACTTTTAGTCAGCTCAGCTCTATTTAATAGTTTGGATGCATGAAATGTGCCTTGAAAGCTTTGGAAACTGTCCGGTTACTGAATCATGTACAGGATACAACTCGTATAGCTTAGTCTACTACTGAGAAGACATGGTCCAGTGTATGTAGGCCCCTGGGGTCTGCAAACATGGGGATAGCCAACCCAGGGACACTACCATGGGTCCTTTAGAAGAGCTACCTGAAGCCAGTCATGCAGCACGAGGAACACAAGGAAGTCCTTCTCATGCATGGTCTCTGCCACCTTGACTAACACTTGAAAGCAGAGAACAGAACAAAGGTCAACACCTTGTATTGCAGGTAACACCCAAGCATAAGGAAATGAAGGAGCCTCCCGTACAGAACCAAGACAACAATGTCCTAGAAAGTGCCTATTACGATTTCCAGATGTTCTGTAGAACGGGGCATGGCCTACTGAAATAGCAGGGATCAGAAATATAATGCAGTAAATGTGCTCACCAAATTCCATGACAGGACAGAAAGCACCTGTCTTCTCTAGAAAAGGGCATGCTAGTATGAATTTTGTCCTTCTAAAAAGAAAAAAAAAACACTTTCTCCTTTACAAAGGTTAATTCCAACAGCTTGGCAGGCAATACCTAAATCCATTAGGGAAGTTGCTTTTTGGGGGTGGAATTTAACCATTCTAACACCCATATTCTACAGACAACAGCAAACAAAATGTGTAGATTCATAACTCTAAGCAGCCCCAGAGAATATCACGGTCACTCTCTACAAAAAGTCACATGGCTGACAATACCTGGCAAAACTAATTTCCTACTTAACTGTTTGACATAAACTGCTCCTACTTCCCATTCCTTGCACATACTCTACACATCGCAAACAAATCACCTACTCCCTACAATTATCAAAAGCTAATGGGGAAAAAAACCTTCACCAATCTGGTGCCCACTGCTTACACTCCATACAAGAAATCTGAAAACAGCAAAACTTAAAATACCTTCAAAAAACCAACTTGACACTCTCAAGAAGGAATAAGAGAGTGTCACTGTTTTGACACAGCAGCTAGCTCACAATTTCACAGACATTATGTCCAATTCCACACACAAAATGACTTGAAAATTCTTAACTTTCTGCATATGTATGATTAGTCGCAATTAGCCACTTAAAGTTTAACATTCACGTGTTTGCAATGAAATAACCATTCAATATCACCAGTGAACTGTAAACAGTATAGACTATTGTGCTTGTACTGCTTTCACAAAGTGGGTGCTATTCTAAACAACACTGAACTGTAAATAGTGGCTGTACCGTATTCACATTTAGCATTCTTTCTTGAAGTATATTTTGTCACTCACTGTACTATATGATGCATGAAAACATTAACCGTATGTCAAGACTGTAAATGTCCATCAGCCAGGGTCATGGCTGAAAAAGATCTGTGGCCCAGCTCACCTTAACAACAAAGTTAACAAATAAATTCATTCATTTTTTTTCATTCATTCACGGTAAGGTATGGCTATTCATGGTTAAACATCAGTTTGTATTGCAGCTTTCCAAAGAAGGGTAAACTTAAAGTACCACTTCTCACTAACAACCCAGTGAAACAGTCAGGGCTGTGAATGCTGGCTTAGTGAGGTTATCATACTCAGAAACCTAAGTTTAACCTGGGAACACAAAGTTGTCTGCTACTAAGGGGTTCTTCCTTATTCTGTTGGGGAAGGGGGCTTTTTCCTTCTTCTATGAGAGTAAAGTACAGCAGAAGTAAAAGAGGAAGAAATCAAGGAGTATCATACAGATCCTCACCACTGTCTAGGCCTTGCATGGTTCCATGATGTAAAGGCATGAAGCCCTAACTGGCATTCAGTCAACTTAAGTTTATTTAATAGTTCAGGTGCGTGAGAAGCTGGGCAGGGGTGGTGGAAGTAAGGGGCTAATGTCAACTCGCCCATCCTGGGGAAGAAGAACCAGGGTTCCTATGGGCAAAAGAGGTATGTCGCATTACAGGTTGGGGTATGTTTCTCTAGT
Organism: Protopterus annectens; assembly: GCF_019279795.1. NCBI lineage: Eukaryota > Metazoa > Chordata > Ceratodontiformes > Protopteridae > Protopterus > Protopterus annectens. The sequence continues at coordinate 1,965,212,477 of NC_056726.1, forward strand.
GGCTAGCAGGCCACATTATGATGGCAACTGGCAGGGGCATGAATGAGCTGGTATCAGGGGTGATGATGCGTGTGACGTCACACTTCATCTTTCTAGTTAGGGATACCCCCACCCATGCATTTCAAAAAAAAAATCCCTGCCCGAGGGGCAGGCTAGGACAGCAGCACTTTTCTTCTGCTCTGCTATTACCTATATTTCTGACAGGAAATTTTATTTCTAAATAATCATAAACAACTCAGTTAAGTGAATTACAATAAACGTTGGTATCCTAAAGGATTATATCAAAAATGTTTCTTAAAATTCAACTATTTTCCTGTCAAAATCTGCGAGAGAAAATTTCTTCACTGTATCCTGCAGCACCATGAGCTTTCAGAGGCAGCATCGCAAGACTCTGTGTTCAAAAAAGAGCTTCATTCAAATGACTAATAATCAAGAATTGTCTTTGAAAACAGATTGGACATCAAAATAGATTACTTTAAGAAAAACTGTTAAAAACAAATGGAACAAATTAATGAAGCTCTGCAGTTACAGAGAAACAAGACTTCTGGCACTGAAGACTCCTTGAATGATATGGAAGGAAGACTAAGTGAAGGGGAGAAGAATACTGAATTCCTATTAAAACAGAACAACACTTGACTAGCCAAAATAGATGACCTTGAGAACAGGTGCCGTAGGAACAACATTCATATTTAAGGAACAGAATGTAACAATATTGTTAATTTCTTATCTACCTGGCTCCCTGAAATGTTAGATTTGTCTGAAGCTCTCTCTTTTGGTATACAGACAGTGTATAGATCTATAGTTAATCCTGTATCAAAGTACAGTAGCTCCCAGAGGTCCATCGTGGTTAAATTTATTTCATCTCAGGACAAAGAAGTGGCACTCAAAACTGCCTGGGCTAAGTCACCACTTAAAGCAGAGGGAAATATTATTCGTTTTGATAATGACTATTCAGCAACAATAATATCTAAAAGGAAACAATTCCTTCCCCTTATAAGAGAACTTAAGAAAAGCAGATGTTCCCAGCCAAGCTGAAGATTTTCCTTCCTAATGGGGTTAAATTCTTCGAAGAGCTTGACCTTGCATTGTCAAATCTGCAAACTAACAATTTTTTTGAACAAACAGAGGATATCGACTGCTCCAGTATACCCTTAAAAGACAAATGGGAATAAGACAAATAAGAAAAAGAAGAAATAAGGGGAAATAAAGAGCTTTCCTTTTCCCTTTTCTTTATTCACAAAGGAAATAACAAGATGTGAAGGATTTTACTTTTTCATTTTATGCAAACAAGCATTTTACCAGCAAACATGAAATGACAACATGCTCAACTATAAAAACAGGAATGCAGGCAAGAGGGCTTGAGGCACGCACACAGTAGTAGTTTCCAAAGTTTATTCTTCAGACTTTGCTTCAAACAAACAATAAAAATAATAAAAAACAGTAACCATAAAGCGCTTTTCGTCTCACCCCTTAGTGAGACTTCATCAGACAGTTGCACCAAGAATGTTTCAAACAGTATATACAAGTTCAAACCACATCAACTTCCTCCAAGCAAAAGGCAAACCCGCCCCCAAGGTAAGCAGGAATGAACAATTAACCCATTGTATGCTCCTTTAAAAATCCAGCTTCTTGTAAAACAAATATGTATGCAGTAAATATATTTGTATATGTGTAAATATAAACATAGCTCATCAGTTCGAAAACACTCTTAAAAGACCTTTTAAAAGTATATTCAGAAATATTTAAAAACGGGGGCGTGGCCAAGGATGAACACAGGATAGCAGCAGATTTCTTCAGCTCCACCAATTTCATTACATTGACAGGAATTAATTACTTAAAAATTAATTCTTGAAATAATTTTCTTTCTAAATATGTTTGTTTTATATAGTTCTTGAACTATATCTAAAAAAGAAAGGAAATCTTAATAATATTCCTGTCAGAAATTACTTTGGAAATTTTCCTGTCAGTTTATCAGTCTGAAATGAGTTCCAGTAAGACAAATTCTCAAGACTCCAGCATCAAGAAAGAACTTCAGTCTCTGATAATTATAGTCCAGCAACTTACTGCTAAGATGGATAAAATGGATACTAAAATAGACACTTTCATAGAAAAACTACAAAACAAATAGACTTGTTACATATGGACCTGCAAC